>NC_068278.1:26536783-26836783 GCF_025860055.1 Xyrauchen texanus
AGCCTTTTATTTTGCCATTAAGTTTCATAGTGTGCATCAGTAGACTAATTCCATGATCCTTCAGGGTTGTATAATTAATCAAATTAACATCAAAATGGAGATATGATCATATGCGATTAGTTTACTGCCAAAGGCTGCGTTTAAAGACAGATAAACATGGTCTGAGAATGAACCGGCGACATGTTGATATGTGTGGAGCATGTGTTTTTAGTGCTATTCACCTGTATTCTGAAGTACTGCTGGTTCAAGCATTCACGCAATTCCAAACATTAGTAACCGCTATAAAGTTATTATTAAATCTACAAAAGCAGAACAGTAAAGGAGTTTTTAACAACGGTTCACAAGAAGCGAAACTTCTGTCAAACAAACGTTGCATATTCTGTTTCATAATAAACGCTCCTGGTGAAGGTCAAATAAACATGACTGCATACGGTGTCAAAATAATTTAAAAAAAAAAAAGTAAAAAAGACAGATATATATATATTTATCTTTAAAAAAATCTTATCTTGAAAATAATAATTCAGTATTATATTATAAAAATAAACTTGACTGGGTAAAATAAATAATTTAGTACTATGCAATATTCATCTGGTTTCCAAAACAATATGCTAAGTGAAAGCTTCCATATGACTGTATGTTAAAGAAAAGTAGAAAATTATTACATTTTACTCCCTTGTGTTCATATATTGAAAAACTGTGAGAAACACTATTATTCTATTTAATACCTTTGAAATATTAATTCTACATGGCTACAGTTTCAGTTTAGATGAAATGATGGTTCCTCTGATTTTTTTTATATATATATATATATATATATATATATAAACTCAAGCTATTTCACAGCAAAAACATAGTTATCAAGATATATATACCAATCTGATACCAGTGTTTATTTATTTTTTTTTTTTTGCATAATCAGTTTAGAATATCTTTACATTATTGTGTGGAACTAATTAGGAGTACTCTTTAATATGTAAAGAAACACAAACCTCCAACTACACATTATTTCAATATAAATGTATAGCTTATTAAGAAATACTTTATTATTAACTTTTATACTGGATAATGTAGCCGCAAAATTAACAGTAATTCCAGTATAAGTCATCAGTAGAAAAGAAGCCGTGTTTTGTATCTGGACTTGTTAATTTATTTGTAAGATATCAGCTCACATTTAATTCACCCAGTTATTTTTGGAACCCATTCAACTTAAATATTATTATAATTTGTAAACTACGGAAGCTCTGAAACGCAAAGTGGAAAAAAAAAAATACGGTGAAAAAAATGAAAATAGTGTCCAAGTTCCTTCCTGAGCCTAAGACTTGAATTGTTTTTTCTCTCTTCAAAAATATTTTTTTTCCTCTCTTCAAAATATTTTTTTTTCCTATCAAATAAACGCATGCAGTACCAACCTTGGCCACCAGGTGCCACTAGCAGTAAACATGTAATCCTCTGCTTTTAATGCTTTCGCTGTTATATAGTTGAATAATACATTTATTATTTTTTTTAAAGGTTTGCAAACCTTAAGACAAAATCGGGTTACATATGTTTGATATAGCATTCACTGTCGTTTAACAACTGGAGTTTTTTTTTGTTTGAAATTTGGTTGGTCTTTCGAAACACTCGTATGCCGTTTTCTCAGTGTTACATGGTGGAATCGAAGGAATGTATTGGAGGAAAACGGGAAACATGGGGAAATTATTATTATGTCTGTCCTTTTGAAGTGTTAAGGGTACATCTGGTAATGTAAATATTGTTGTAAGTAATCTAATTTCTAAACTAAATGATAATTTATAAATGTAATTCTCGCGACTAAACTGGGATGTCATGTGCAGACTTTCATGGTGGAATTTAATTATAATAATATATTTTAATATAACAAGTTGTCTATGCTTTTGAAACACACTGTCTACAGCAGAAATGAAGAGTTCCAGATGAAGAATGTCAAATAAATAATAATAAACAAGACAACGAATGCCATATCAAACATATGTAACCTGATTTTGCTTGATTAAGGTTTGCAAACACTTAAATAAATAATAAATGTATTATTCATGTTTACTGATTGTGGCACCTGGTGGCCAAGGTTGGTACCACATTCTTTTTTTGAAGAGAGAATAATTTTTTTTATAAATTTTTTTTTAAAAGAGAAAAATAATCAATTTTTGACGAGAGAGAAAAAAAATTAAGAGAGAAAACTAATTTTGAAGAGAAAAAAAAAACATTTAGGAAGAGAGAAAGAAAATTTAAGACTTAGGCTCAGGGAGGAACTGAGACACTATTTGTTTTTTCACCTTGCGATTCAGAGCTTCCGTAGTAAACAAAAGATAATAATAATAATATATTATTATAATAGTAATATATCTCAATCGTGCACCTTTTGACACGGATCCACCGGTTGGTCTCTCTCTCTCTCTCTCTCTCTCTCTCTCTCTCTCTCTCTCTCTCTGTTCACATCGATAGTATCTCTGAGACTCCACACCTTTCTACTATGTCAAACATACCTGTGTCTTCATTATTGCCTGCAAGTATCACAAGACTCTTGTGAGTTATCAGTTCATCGTGTCTATTACCCACCTCCTCTGTAAGTTTTGTGTTGGACTTTTCCATTGCGTCCACTTTGGCTTGCAGGTTATTCACTGATGCACTGAAAGGGGAATTCAGATTGGGAATGTAAGATTAGTAATGCTTTCCTAATCGGCAGCTAGACAAAATCGAAGCCCATGTGTTCATGGTTGATGTTGGGTGACATGACTGCACCTTAAATGTCTGTTTAGTTCCTCAACATAATTCTTCTGGTCGAGAATAGCTGTGATCTGTCCATCACTGCAAACACAGAACATTTTGAAGAGGACCCTGTCAGACTGAAACATATTTCTGAATACCAATTGTGGGAGTCGAATAAGATCTTACCCCTCTGTACTTTTGCTGCTGTGGGCTCCGTCTTTCAGGTACATGGAAAAATCTATAACTCCAACCTAAAAAGAAAGCAGTGGACAACTAATTTCCCCTTTAATACCAATTAATTCACCTTTTGACCAGTAATCTTTTTCGAACAAACATCCAAAGGACAAATATAATAATACAAAATGCAATAAGAATGGTTTTACATAAGGAGCCAGATTACATTTAACATCAAATGGCGACCCAACACATTCCTAAAATTGTTTATAGTACAACAGTA
The DNA here is from genome assembly GCF_025860055.1 of Xyrauchen texanus. Classification (NCBI taxonomy): domain Eukaryota; kingdom Metazoa; phylum Chordata; class Actinopteri; order Cypriniformes; family Catostomidae; genus Xyrauchen; species Xyrauchen texanus. The sequence continues at coordinate 26,539,965 of NC_068278.1, forward strand.
AATTGCAACATTCTTTAAGGGGTGATGACATAAACAATTAAGTTGTCCTTGATCTTTTGATATATAAGAGGCCATTGTACTATAAAAACACACAGTAAGATTCAGAAATTCCTCTTCACTGCAAAAAGAGTATTTATTTAAACCAAGCTCTCAAAACGACTCATTCTCTACTTACTCTACATTGTGATGTCACACTGTGGTAGACATTTGCATCTAACTGCCTCCACAACACATCAATGCCTACTTTAGCTTTAATCACTTTCGTAGCCAGCCCAGTAGCTATAAGCAGTGAGATGGCAAGGAGAGAGCAATTCAGTCAATAATAGAAAGACAATAATAACAGTGGGTATTTTATTTTCATGTCTTAAAGGAGAAGCAGCGTCAACGGTCAGAATGAGGGTGGAAAATGATCATGATTTCATGTTTTAACTTTACTGATATTATAAGTGAACCTCAAGGAACAATTTCAAATAATAAAAAAGGCATGTCCCCTTTAAAATTAACTATGTGCATATATGGTTAATTACATTTTTCTTTGCATTGAGTATTTGTCCTGCTGTATGCCTATCAGAACAGACTTGCAACCTATCAGTTGAGAACCACTGCTTTATTCCATTATTTGTGGTCCTCCATTGCCTTAAAGTGCAGTAAACAATAACTTTGTTACCTGTGAGTCTAAATCTTCTCCTTTCATACACAAGTTAGCATCAATGACATTCAGTCCGACCAACAGCCCAGCAATCACTGCTCCTTCCTCCTCCATCATTAGAGCGTTGGGCTCATAGAATTCACTGAGGAATACAACAGCAGAAACATAAGAAGGAACAACACCACATTTGTGGCTTTAATATCAAATGTATAAGTCACATACATGTAATTAATTTAGAACTAACAGTCAACCGGTGGTGGACCAATAGCAAGAAGTGTACCTGAGCAGGTCTTTTCTGTTGATGATCGTCTTCATGTAGTCTGAGAGCTTTTTCTGCATCAAGGCCAGACGAAGCCATGCTCTGCCTCTTCCTAATGGGGTTCTGAGAAAAAGGACAACTTCAGAATCATACATGGGGGAAAAAAATTCAATGTTTCGGTAGAGGGTATTTTCTTACTTTAGCCCAGGAAGGTCTTTGACACTGGCTGTGATCTCCCCAGCCTCTGGAGTCAACTTTTCAACCAGCTCCAAAGGACCCCAGAAAGACTTGTTTTGACCAAGGAACGTCTTCTTACCTTAAAGACAGGAGATATTTAAAAGGAACTGAATTTAGGCTGAGACTTGGTAAAGACTTGGTTTCATAGTACATTAAGTGTACAAACCACTGTGTAGTTTCCAAAGAACCGTATTTACAGGATAAACAAGTGGCATGATCATGCGATTATTGTGTTATTAAAGAACACAAATTTGGACAAGATGTTCCCATATGAGGACAGTGAAATTTGAGTTGGGAATTGTTGTGCTTACTTTTAAGTCCATGTTTCAGGCAGTGTTCCATGACGACAAAGAACTGCTGCAGTGGGGCGTAGTCGGAGTCCAGTGTGCGGCCAAGGTTTAGTGCAGACTCAATCAAGCCCTTAATGCTCAGCTTCGCCATGTTCATCAGGTTCAGCCTCTCGATGGCAATGGGGTCCTTAGGATCTGTAATTCAACAAATTGGGATTCATTTAAAATGATATGACAATTATCTAACTGTGACTCATAGACATCGGGCACCATCGCCATTAAGTATGGTTTGGACTTAGGAGTTTCTCAGATACTTCAGAGAAAAGTCTTCATGGGAACTTTCCATTGACTCTGGCTACATGCTTTCCTCTATATCTGGCATTACACAAAATCAAAGCAGGGTTCTGGTTGATAAAATATGAATGCATTAAATTCATAACAAATAAATAATATCAGGCACACAATGTATATGGTCACAGATTTCAACCCCATTGAAACTTAAATTTCAAAGAGCAGAGAGATTCATAATGAAAGAAGGTGATTTAGTCATCTTTAGTGATCAAATCCATTGTGGGTGAGAACAGACCAAAATATTACTATATATTAATATTACTGCTTTTTTAATATGAATCTTGACATCTGCAGTCTCTCCTTGGTGATCATGAATTCAAGCTAAATTACACTTCCTAGTGCCATCTAGTGCTCTGAGCATGTGTGGAGCACTAGAAAGTTTAATTGAGGTTGAAATCATGATCGTGCCTTATGACTGCAATGGCATGATTTATAGTAAAGTAAATATAGTTATATTTCAGTTTGAAAATTTAGCCACCATTCACTTGTATTGCATGGATAAACAGATATCTTATCTCTATTAAAATATCTGTGTTCCACGAACCAAAATATATGAGTTTGAGATGATATAAGTGTGAATATAAGTGTGAAATAATGAGAGAATAATCATGTTTGGGTTATTCTAAACATTCACTATTCCTTTAACAGCCACTTCTTGACAGACGATGCTTTTGATTGTGGTTGTTTTCCGAATTACAAATCTCCTACTGAAACACTCCAACCTCACAATAAATCAGTTGCATATGTAAGTAAATGGAGATTTATGTTTCTGTACACAAGCCTCACCCTGCCTGATCCAAAACACACCCACACTAATGCAATCAATGCTGCATCATCATGATTCTTAATCCATGTCAGCTGTAATAGCGGTGACGATTTGAGAGAGTGCTAGGAATGACAAAGGTTGCTGTAGAGTATAAAAACAATTTTTAACATTGCTTAGGTCAACTCTATAACAAAAGGAGTTTGACTCATTGCTAAATTGAGCATATCATATCAGTGCATTTACAGAGCACAAAAACGTCTCATTACTTTTCAGGCAATGAGAAATTAGAAATAATCCATAAGCGGCAGATCATTTTCACAGTGCATTGACTGTGAAAATAACAATTATGCCAAGAAGAAGGCATTAAGTGTTTAAGTGTTGTTGCTTCAACCAAAGTACATTTTAAATGGCAATACAAAAATAAATGGATTGCCAATGCAACCATAAAATGAGTTGGTCACGTAGTTTAAAAGACCATCTTTAAAACTTTTGCTATAAAGCTTCGAGTCACTAAATAATATGTGGCTGTGAAGGTGCAAAATTTGAAAACTGCTATATTATGGCTACATAAGCAAAACCAGAATGTCAAAATTAACAAATACAGAGAGTTTGTCTCCGTAAAGACAGAGAGTCCCTAAAATCATATAGGCTATGTCTAAAGTTAATCCAAGTGGATACATGTGAACAAATACAAATCAATGGCATGAAATGCTGGTCATACCATGCAATAAAAAGCCAAATCAGCCAGAGAATGGGGTGGGGCAATGAGACAGCCAAGACACAAGGAAAATAATAAAAACAGGCCAGACAAGTGCAAACCAACCAAATTGGTAGCCAGATTTTTTTGCTAGATACAAAGAGAACTGGCAAAATTGCCATTGAAAGACACTGCCAAGAAAAATAAAAACAAAAGAGAGGAAGGTACATATCAAAAAACATTGCAGAAGAAAATCAGCAAAGGAGGTAAAGCTTTGGAAGCTGTGGTGCTATGTGTTCAGGGAGGCTGCTGTTCAGTAAAGACAGGGCTGCATGGCCACAACTGTGGTTTTCGGATGGTGCCCGAGGCGGGATGAGGTGGACTGTGGAGAGTGATGCCACCATACGCACCTTTGAACTCATCAAGCATTTGCATTTGCTCCACCAATTCTGTGAAATCCTCCCATGAGTCTTTGCAAAAGGCAATGGAAAACAGAAAAAAAGCAGAAAAGGATTGGGTCATGCATTTCATGGGAGTAAACCAAAGCAACAACAAGAGGGATTACACAAGATGTTTTAGGATATTTCGATGTAACAAGCATTAAGTTGTACTTAATAGTCTTTCTTTCTGATTGTTATAGGAGGAAAACTATTTAATACAGTCAACAGGAATACATATTTTATTAACCCTACCTCCTAACCCAAACCTCAAGCCTATACCTAACCATTACTCCGAACCATGCTCACTATTTTTTGTGAACGCGTTTACTTCCAGGTTTCCAGTGGACCAGAACCTGTATCTCTAAGGTTGCTTGTGCAACGCCGTATCAGTTGGGCCATATGGAAAGGTGATTGCATCAGAATTAATGCAAAAATGTCTGATAGAGAATGGTGCATGTCAGTAAATATGCAGAACAGAGTCAATTTCGGGGTACATGATCAATTGGAAGTAAAATTTCAGTTTCCATTGAGATCATGTTTGCAGGTTAATGAGTGCAGCGAAAAAGGGGGTGGTGCCGCTACATGTCTATGACTAATAACAGTAGCAAGACTGTTGATGGTCATTAACAGCAGCTATTTCAATGTGTCAGCAATTCTGGATCAAAATTGTTTGGAAAGTGATGCAAACAGTAAAATCTCAGGATACACTAGACAAAGTAATATCTCAAAAAATTGTCTATTTGTTCAGCAAGACTGCATTTAAAATGATCTAAACCAGTCTGACAGAATGCCTCAAGAACTTGATATTTATTGAAACCCCTTGAAATAATATCCCTTTTGTTGAGCATATTCATTCATTACGTGCTACTTAGCTCTAAGGTTTACTACTGTATGTGGCTTTGCTGTGGGTAAAATATAACGATAGAAATTAAATTAAATTAAAACATAAATGATACTTAATGAGGCAGAGCAGACTGAATGCATAACAAAATACATCTACATGCAGTGGAATAGACCAGGACATTGCCGATTGTTGTAAAATGTCTCCAAGGGTATGTATCACAAAATAATAATATTTAATAATAACATTAATGCTTTCATGTTTGGTCACCAACTTTAAGTCAGGCATAAAATTTGATAGTGACAAACAAAAAGAGCAATGCAGCTCCTGGAAATATTTTGTCACCTTAAAAAAAGACAAATGCAGTAAGCAAAACATGTAATTTTGATCAAGCACTTCTATTGTTTGAAAATGTCTTTGTTTAGACATATTAACACAACCCTGTAAACAGATTAATGTTATCAGAAACTTTAATCCATTCCTGGTCTTGGTAATGCCCATTTCCTGCTCTGCCAGTGTATTAGCCTGATTTAATAGTTGCTGTTAGTCTTCTGTGTTGGCTGCTGGTCACACCTCATAACAGCCAATTGATCACATATATTTAAGTCAGTTAATTGAGTGGGAATCTCAGGCCAGTCTCCAGGGCAACAGTATTTTTTCCATACAACTGGGTTCCCCAATGTGCTATTCTGACAACTGGCACAGTAAACCCTGACCCTTCAGTAACCCACTGGATTAGTCGAACATAGTCTGTACAGCCTATTATGAATCCTGAGCCCAACAGTATTCTACAAAACAATTGACCCTTCGCTTAGCCAAAGCATTTCTGACCAATCCTATCTCAGCAACTGTTGCGTCTGCCATTTCTCTGACAAGCGCTTGCTTCCACCCCCAAAAAAAGTCTAGAAATATATATATATATATATATATATATATATATATATATATATATATATATATATATATAAAATAAATACAAAATGTGTTGCTGGGGCACTTGTAATAGTGATGTGAGGTACATAGGGAGGATACACAGTGTTTTTGTTCTTTTTTTTATCTTTAAATAAATCTCGAGAAGAGTATGCTATGGATTAAATGATGTCAGCCATCATTCCCAAATGGGCATGAGCAAGAACACCTACATTTACTCCAAGATAAATAAAAACTAGTAACTTTAATACATTAATTAATGTATGTATCGATTCAGGTCTTAGTAAAGGCGATCATAAATAAAGTGAGTGTGTTTTAAGACATTATAAGCAGTTCTGTTCACTTACACTAATATTATCAGGTGTGTAATCGCCATTAAATGACACTTTTCACTTTTCAAGTGACTGTGATAACTGTTTGGCTTGATTCTCCACAGATTTTAATCAAATTATGTGTAATTCAACAATTTCTTGAACAAAACACATCAGATAAATATGTTTTAAAATGTCACTCAAACACTCATTCCAGCACACATAAAAGTTAATTAATTCCATTTATGAGGAGGCAGAGCTTATTTAATTGATTAATTTAGCAGATGTTTTTATCCACAGTGACAAAATGAGGAAGGATAAGCATAAGCAATTCATCTTAAGGAGACAGTAACATGAAAAGTGCTGCACTACAAAGTTTCAATTGTATTAGAAATGTACGAGCCAACACAAAGATTCATTTGCAAACTATAATTAATATATATATTATTAATATTATTAAGAGTGTAAGGTTAAGTGCTCAAGGTAAAGTTGTGTCTTTAGCCGTTTTTTTTAAGCTTAGCGAAGGATCAATTAATTGCCTTCTTTTTTTTTTTTTTTTTACAAAAGTAAATAAATTAAAACCAAAAGAAAACAAATTTCCAAAATGTATTTTATTTGTATACAAAACAGAATAAAAAATTAAGAACATAGGACTGTTAGCATAGATCATGCTACATTATGAAGTCATATACAGTATTTGTAACAGTTATTTCTAAACACTGCCTTCCAATCAATGATACTAACAATTTGAAATACTAACAGATAGAGTTGGTCAAAACTTATCTATTTCTATGGGCATTTCAGTGCAAGGGATTTTCCATGCTGCATATGATTAATTTGTTAAATGTGAGAGTAATGTTTGTAAGGCATTGTTCTTTGTAAAGATTATTTGGAACAATGTGTATTGAGCAAAGTGCTACACAAAAACAAAATGGTAACTGAAAACTAAATGAAACAGTGGAACATCATATGAGCTGTTTCTCCCAAAACATGCAATAGGAAAAAACCTTCCACACAATTGTGCTCCATAAAAAAAAAAACTATATTTCCAGACAGGCCTGCAAGAATGCTGAGACCATGATGGAGGAAGGCTAGGCAAGCACCGCCCAGTACGATAAGAGGCCTAGCGATGCTGTGCGCACCTACCTTCATGAGCAGGCTCGGGATCTGGCGTGAGCGAGATGTCGTTCAGCTCGCGCAGGCACAGCCATTCCCCATCCACCGACACGCGAAAGTTGCATAGGTAGATGGTCTCTCTGGCAGCCTGTGTGATCTTGTCTGTAGTGGGGGTGGGGGCATCACTCTGGGGCATCAGATCAGACATGGTGACTCAGCTGATAGCTGCGACGACAACAACACTTCCAACGGCAGCCTTCAGCGAAGAGTCAGGTGCAGTGTGAAATGCCAACAAAGAAATGAAATAAAAATAACACAAAAATCCAGTCCAACTGATAGTCTACTCTGGTACAAAGGAGGAAGGAAAACAAAGAAGGAAGCAAAGGAAGAGAAAGGTTCACAGCAAACCTGACAGAAGGGAAGTTATTCTTATGCTGCTGAATAGCCTCGTCCTCTGAATGAGCAACGACAGCTAAAAATCCACTGTGTGAATAAAGGCTTGCCTGCTCTCTGGTCTGGCTCTGCACAGCCAGAGGATTGAGATGCTGCGTGAGTCTCTGTGGAGCTACAATCAGAGATGTCTCTTTCTCTCTCACTCTCTCCCTCCCTCACAGCCCTTGCTTGCAATAATTGGATTGGCTGCACACACTGCAAGAGGGAGGGTGTTGACCAAGATGGCTGCCGTGATGCTGAGGAGGATTGTGGGAGTCACGTGAGCAGATGGTGCGAGGGGAGGGGGCACGGCTCCCGATAGGCCTGTCACATGTGGTGGTGGGGGGGCTGTTTAAATGATCCAATTGGGCTGTTGTCAATGACCCACATGCTGCACAGCAGAAGAATGGAGGTCCTACTGGTCGAGACTTGATTCAGATAATTGCTGATAAAGCTGCTGCTTACTGGTCAAAGTGTTTAAGAATCATCATGCAAGACGAATCAATCTGTGCACAGTTTTTTAAATTATTATAAAATATTTAATGAAACTAGTAAAAATCTTCTCAACCACTGACTATTTGTGTTGGTGTTCCAAAAATGTGATAAGTATGAAAAAGCAGACCTTTTTTCAAAGCCCTTGAAAAGAGAAGAAACTAATATTTAGGGTAAAAGTCTAAAAACCTGTTATTGAAAAACCTTTATTGATTGGCCAATAATCTGAAATGAGGGGAGGGAGCGTCCTCTTTGATGCCTATGGTAGTTGCGGCTGTGCTCATAAATAATTAACATCCTCAAAAGGAAGAAGAAAAACAAAACACTCCGGCACAAAATAAAGTTAATTAATAGCTAATTTTGTGAAACAACACCACTGCATGACTGTAAAGCACACATAATGGGCCTTATTTATGTAACATGAGCTGAACAAAATTCTGTGTAAATCATTCATGAATCCATTCTTCCGTAAATACTGCATTGATTTCGATGGGACAATTTATACAAGAATAGCTTCACTAACGATTTACACAAAAATGTGTTCTGCTTGTGGTTCAAGTATAAGGCACTGATATACTTAAAAAGAAGTTCTTATTCGTTCTTTGTTCAGGGATAAAAAGAAGTCCGAACCAGCCGAGCAACAGTATACCATTTCCACACATTCAGATAGCAGCCACACCACTGTGGGAGGCATTTAGAGGAGCATTTAAATATCAGGATGCTCAAGACGCTAATGTGACATTCAAATGTTTTATCAATTACTTTATGCCTCATTCTAAGAGTAGAAATAACATGAGGTCAATACAAGAAGTTCTTTTAACCACTCAATGATGATTTAAAGTGATTTTTCTTTTCTTGTTTACATTCTGAATTCATGTAGTTATTGAGCTAACACTTTTATTATGTGGCCATAATATGAGCCGATTACACTCTCTCATTGTAATATATGGTGATACCAATACTAACTCAAAGATGGGTGTATAAAAGAGTGTTATATAAGATAATGATGTGAATGGGCACTTGAGAGTATTTGATTCCTTTTGTAGACCAATTAAACTAACACAAAAATTCCAATGACATAGTCTTTTGAAAATGTCTCTAAGCAAATGATTGTACAGATGAAGGTAAATTTGCACCAGTGCACTAAAAACAGCACAACAGTGTCTTCATGTTGACTGATCTTGACTGACTTAACAACGTAAACAGAATTAGCTGTCGGCCTCAAGTCAGGTGGAGCTCCAGGTCACACCTACTGATGATGTGGACCAAAAGCAGAAAGAACTTGTTCAGCAGACAGTAAGAAGTTTTCCTAAAAGTTCACCCTGGCGAGCTGTTGTGAACCACAGAAACAAACTCAAAAACACCTGTTATGCCAGATTTGGCTTTAAATGACATCACATCCATTCGTTCTTTGATTTGTATGAAGTATACTGGGGCAGGGCCTTTAAGGCCCAATGTCTCAAATAGCCAACCAGAGGCAGCACTAGACTTTTTTTTTTTTTTTTTACTGGGGCACCTGCCCTAATAAACTTGTGCTGTGTCCCAGTAAGATTTTACTTGTGAATCCTTGTCTGACGAGGGAGTAAGAAGCATTTTTCCTGGCATTTCAGCAATCATGTCTGTCTTTTTTTGTCTGTTGTTCAGAATCAGAACTAGCATTGCCCAATTCGCAGAAGAATCACTATTTTGAGTCGATTCTTTTTAATGAATCTGTAAAACACCTTAGCAAAACAGTCTGAATCAGTTCACAATTCTGTCACAATAATTTGGCCACAGCTCACTCAAGCAATTAATAGTTTAGTATGTTTCTTACTACCAGTTTCACTGTATTGAATGCATTGGTGCTGAGTTAGGGTGGGGGGTATTCACCCTAGGGAATATGCCCATGGACCACATTAAAATAAATAGGGCACACCTTTTTTTTTACTTCATGGGTACCTGCTCCCCAGTCCTGATAAAAGGCTTGAAATGCCACTGTGGCCAACGTACTAAACTAGGCAGGTAAAGACATGCAAATCAGACAGTATTTTAGGGGATTATTGGCGTGTTGGAACCGGATATCAAGGTAGGTAGAGCACTTGGTTTTGAGACAGTCACAGTGTGTTTTATGACATGCACACTTGCCACACACAAGCCCCGAACAAATATATTTCAATATGAACATGGATTATGCGATTATTTGACGTTGCATATATGTGTTATTTACCGTTAAACCGGAAGTGATACGCAAACTCCTATACGCCGCAGTGTCTGTCATTTTGCAATGTTGTTGACATTGAAGCATAAGGAGGGTAAGCGTGCTTGACAGTTCAAGCGTATCAAATACTGCTCGATGTCAAGGTGAAACAAACACCACCACATCATATAAAAACCCCCATAAACAGGTATACTTACTTATTGTTTTCTTAGTCCTCTCAATCTGGAATTCATATCGCACCGGTGCAGGGAGAGACGATGAGCCTTGCTTTGTAAACTGTATACTTGAGTTATAAGTTAGCGCCTCCTTGAAGTAAATGACCGAGGCCGGAGAAAGCGACTCTTCCGGACTATTGCCTACATGTCCACCGCTGTCCTGAATGTGGGGTTTGAGGAATTCATTAGATGAAACTAAAGTTGGCGAAACTTCAGTGCTCTGGTGCTCGAATGCTCCTGAGCTCTGATCCGCCATCTTCAGTTCAAATTCATGTGACTGCTCTGCGTCAACACAACTCTCGAGATGATCATTTTAACATTTATCTCTCGTGTGCGACATTTTCATGTGTTCCCGGCAAGTAATGCTACCCAACAGCCTGTAGCCTGTGTTGTTGCTATATTTATGGTAGAAAGAAGAAAGAAATAAAGCATACGATTCAAATGCAGGTCATATAGTGTGACGTAGACTTACAGCTGGGTGAGCGGATTTAAAGGAGCAGAAGCTTGGACGTTTGTTCACTGTCATTGTCCTGAATGCAGTGGGATGGCAAACGGAGACACGGTATAAAGGAAGAACTAATAAATAATATCTTGTTTGTGATATCACACAATTGTAAAGCTGTCTCATTTGTACGATATTAAAACAGTAACAGTACATTGTCAAATAAAATAAATGTATTTCTACCTTCTTTTTTTTTAAATGATTAAGAACCGAAAACATTACAGATGTACATTCTAGTTTAAATACCGTGATGAGTTCACACCAATTTATATATTAACTTTGGTTCATTGTTATAAACATGAAGATGGCCCAATGCACCACAAGAGGGCTCCATCACCCGTATTTTGATTATTTCCTGTCAGATGATTTTTAAAGGGATAGGTCACCCAAACATTAAAATTTTCTCATAATTTACTCACCCTCATGCCATCCCAGATGCTTGACACCGCAGAGACTCCCAGTATGTGGAGACTCATGCTATTCTCCACGTTTCTCGCACAAATTACCACGCGCCCCATTGAGCGCAAGAATCACTAATCGTGACCACGAGGAGGTTACCCCCATGTGACTCTACCCGCCCTAGCAACCGGACCAATTTGGTTGCTTAGGAGACTTGGCTGGAGTCACACAGCACGCCCTGGATTCAAACTCGCAACTGTAGTCAGAATCAATACTCACTGAGCTACCCAGGTCCCCACGACTTTCTTTAGCATAACACAAAATAATATTTTTATTAGAATTTCTCAGCTCTGTAGGTCCAATACAATGCAAATGGTTCCAAAATTTTGAAGCTCATAATAGCACATAAAGTCAGCATAAACGTTATCCATAAGACACCAGTGGTTAAATCCATGTATTCTGAAGCGATATGATCGGTGTGGGTCTGAAATATCAACATTTGTTCTTTCTTTACTATAAATATTCATCCCTGCCCAGTAGGTAGTGATATGCACGGAAAATGTGAATCACAAAAAAAAAAAAAAAAAAGAAGAGTTCAAGAGCTCTTAAGAGAGCACTTAGGAGGGCTGGAAGTTGAGATTGATAGTTAAAAATAACTTAAATATTGATCTGTTTCTCACCAACACCTCATATTGCTTTAAAATACATGGATTTAACCAGTCGTATGGATTACTTTAATGCTGCCTTTATGTGCTATTTTTAGCTTAAAAGTTTTGGACCCAGTTGACATTTTATGGACCTACAGAGCTGATATAATCTACTAAATATCTTTGTGTTAAGCAGATTAAAGAAAGTGGGATGGCATGAGGGTGAGTAAATGATGAAACTTTCATTTTTGGGTGAACAATTACTTAAATACTAAAGTATTATCTAGATCCAGTTTGTTCAGAGCTATAAAACAAATATCTACTGGCTTCTACTGACTCCTCACATTTAAGCATAAAGAAATACTAAAATATCCTTCTGATCAATGCCATTTCGGTTCAGTGTTTACAGTAATAACCAGGGCCGGAGTGGCAATCGGGAAGATCGGGAGAATTCCCGCTGGGCCAGTCAAAAATTGGGCCGGTTAGATCCACATGTTGATAGACAAACATTCATCATATGTCGCTTAAAAATTGCCAACAGTCCGTAAAATCCTGTATTTAAAGGAGCAGAACTGCGTTCTGTATTATAGCGGACGCAGTCTGTATTTTATCATATCACACCCAAACAAATGAGAGAGTAGCCATTGCAGCGCGGGAAGGATCACGGAAGATCCATCTAGAACAGATGGGCTACTATGTGATTCAGGTACAAGATCGTCACATGTTTAATACGGACTGCAGTCTCACAGTCTCAATCAATTCATCTCTGAATTCCCTAGCAGTGCAAAATGATAATTAGAATTATTTTTTTTGTCACAAAATAACAGAATACTTAAAGTAAATGAATACAGCATGACACGGTTTGAAAATAATGGGATTTTACAGCTCTCAAAAGATTAAACTAAATGAAACAATCTGCAAAGAGTGCCCAGATAATAACTTGGATATTAATTTTGTATCATGCGATAAAACCCTCTTAAAGAGACAGTAGCCATTTTGCCTTTGTCCTGAACATTTACATTCCAAGTAAAAGAAAAGTACAAATGTGTTATTTTTATTCTTTTCTACATTTTTAGAAAACAAAGAAATTTATGTTCTTGAAAGAAACGCTTGCTTCCTTTCACCAAGGATGCATTATATTGATAAAAAATACTGTCAAAATCATTAATTGCCAATTATTATTATTACGGTTTGGAATAATTGTTTTAAGTGATATTTATAATTTTTTTTTCATGTGATGGCAAATATATACTGTGTCACCTATTCCTTACAAAAGCATTCTAAAGTGCTAATTTGATACTCAAGAAAATGTTCTTATTACTAGAACTATTGATATCGGTCGCGCTACCATGCGGAAATCACAATACACTGGGTTTTTTCCCCATTTTATGAGGTATTGAGTTCTTACAAGGTGATTTACAGTTGCAAGTAAAATTTTGGTTTTAAAAATAGGCAAAAAGAAACACATTTCTCCTGAAATTATATTTCTCATAAAGTCTATTGTTTTAGAGAGATGTAGGCTATTCCATACATTACTGTCTAATAAAGAATCTCTAACCAGAATAGAGAGGGAAGTGGAAAGACAGATGCACAACAAAAAGACAAGTAAATCACAGTCTCAGTTTGAGAAACAGACTCCACGGGTCCTAAACTAGCAGCTTCTAAATGCCAAAGACCAGCATTGCTGCATATGGATTCTTGGACAAACAGAACATTTTAAGAATAAAACATTTATTTGAATAGAAATAGTCATTTGTAACTCTAATCTACATGATGTGCATTGTGTCTGAAACACATTCCTATTTCAAGTTTATTCTCATTCATGTATGTCCAAGTATTTTTGCTATTAAGTTAACATACTGTACAAAATATAATGCAATATTATCAAGGAGGAAATGTATCCTCTATGATATTGCAGCAATTATCCAGATATGGAATGAGATTATAAAGCAAACTGTTATCAACTCCTACATGCCAACTGATTAAAATAAGGCAATAATACATATCACATTGAGAGATATGATTGATTCAAACACTAAAAGTTGTTGTTCTGTATATGTATTATTGTATTACAGTTGTAATAATACATTTACGTTTTACATTTATGCATTTGACAAATTTACATTATTAAACCGTTTGTACAGATGTTCACATGTCAAGCTCGGGAAGTGTAATGAAATCTGAAGGTTTTACAATTAGAGATTATAAAGTGACAGGGTGTTTTTCTGTGGCATTACACAGCATCTAATCTGAATTTATGGTGAGAGTTTTGCCTTACTGCTGGGCCCAATAAAGAACAGAAACAGTTGATAATATTATAACATTTATTCATTTTCAGGAAATTATCTTTTAATTTTTTTAAGCCTGGCAAATAATTGTATTGGTTGTGAACATAAAACAGTCCTACAAACAACTGCACTAACTACACTAACCTCATTTCAAGTGCTCTTTTGATAAAATTCTGGGTGAATTTAGACTCAGGATTCAAGCATTTCCGCTCTGCACTCTTCAGAGTGACACTGGAAATAAAAAAGAAAAAGTGAGCTGAATGTGAATGAAAGCAGTAGAAACACACCTTTAAAAAGTAAATATGCAAAAATAATTTTGTATGTGCTTACACAATCTCCTAGGTTTCCACAAATGGGCTTGGAGAAATGATTGCAACCTTCTCAATCATCTTTCGTAAAAACCATGTCCACTCCTTTGTCAGCACAGAAGCATCTGCCTTTGTGATTCATGTCCTGTCCTGGAAGAGAGATTAGGTTGACTATTAGCTGCTGCACAGAATGATAACAAACAAATATTTAAAAACAGTTAAATAGGCCAAATATAAAAAGGTCTTAAATTTGCATATTTTTCGAAACACTCACCCTGTACTTCTGTTGCAAGCAGACAGGCAAGAAAAACAATAACCGCAACTGTCTTCATTATGATATCAAAGTTTTGATTATTTTCTTTTTGTAATTGCAAAATGTCTACAGACGAGTACTGAAGTTCAGCTGCTTTTATACCCAGGATCAGGGGTTTCTCCTCTATGTCATGCACAGTGCTGTTCTCAATTATAGTTTACATTTCCAAAAAAAATATAATGCTGTTTTTCCAATAAATATGTGGCTTTGTGGCTTTTTAATTGTTGAAATTGTTATTTCAAATGAGAAAAAGTTATAGTTCATTGTACTGCAAATGTGGTGTGAATTTAATTGAATATTCTTTTCAGGCAAAAATAACATAATTTTAGGGTATGCCTGGCCAGTTAGAATCCATTCGTACACAAGATTACGGTATTACATATATCATTTAGAGATGTGGTCGGGGTCAGTTAACATTGGTATTTTCACACCATAATACCATCATTATATGTAGGGTAATTTGCACGCATGCTAAATTTAAAAAAATCTAAAACATCCATCTCGGAGACATACTTGTGCTATCTAGCAATCTGTCTTTTAGAAAAAAAGCCATTATTTACAGGAATGCTAAAGAAAATGTAAAAAATACTTCTCTCAATGACATCTGTGGTGAAAATTCTGTAATAAAGACTCAAAGACTGAGGTGCGTTTCTAATAAGTATTCAATGAACACACTTGCAAGGTGGACCCAAAACCATACGGAGACTCTAACTCCGACTGGTGATGAGCAATGTGCCTCCAAATTCTCTAGCTTATATGGGCCCTAGGAGGCAGTTGGATTTCATCATTCAGCATTCCTGATAATAGACTCACTCTCAACTAATAATTGGTTTCTCTCTGGGGCCAGCTGCTCCCAGCTCCAACCTCCTCAACCAGCCCCAGCCCTTTGTTGGATAAGAAGAAAGCAACCGGTAGTGGGACAAGGCCACTCTGTCTCCACAGGTGCAGGGAGTGAGAGTTTTAGTCATGCACCCAGAGAGAAACACAGAAAAACACACAGTATATTCACTCAAGACTTAATGTATGATTGTGATTACACATTACTTAGTATATAGTATTACAATTTCTATTACATCATCAGAATTGAATGGTTTTCTTGTGTGTACACAAAGATGAAATCTTGTAGGCAAAAGTAGAAATAAATTAAATATAGTAGTGCAAGGAAATTGTAAACAAATGTAATGTAAATGTTTATATTCACTTTTTGTGTAAATATTGTCATATTGAATACATTATTGTTTGGTTTTTAGGTCCATTTTAGGTATACTAGCTGTACAGTAAAACTGTATTTTGTAAAGCAGAAATGTTTAATGGAACATAATAGCTGGTAGTTTGTATTGTCATGTTAAACTAGTCATTTTGAACATTTAATTTTAGTTTTCACTGACATTCTGTTAATATTGACATGTCGTAATTGTCATATTTGTTCACTTAACCTAGGACGAGTAATTTATTTAATTTGTATTCTCAACTGGTAATATTGTTTAACCAACGCAAGGTTACGCAATAATAATAAATGTGTTTTATTTGATATCGGCACCTAGATCAATAGTCCTTTAAACTACACATTTAATACATTTATAAAAAAAACTCTTGTCTTAGACTCAGCCTTTACTGGTCTCGGTCTTGACTCAGATTCGGCCCTCTCCGGTCTTGGTCTTGACTTGGACTCAGCCCTTTCCGGTCTTGGTCTAAACTTAGATTCAACCCTCTTCTAGTCTTGGTTTTGACTCCAACTCGACCTACTCTGGTCTCGGACTGGACATGTACTCGGATGAACTGCTCACGACTACAACACTGTAATAATACATCAATCAGTTTGTAATCAACCTGCCAGTATAACAGTATAAATTACTTTTCTTTGTTAAAGGGCACCTATTATGGCATTTAAAATGTTCCTAATATTGTTTTGGGAGTCCCCAACAACAGTTTTACATGCATGCAATGACAAAAAACACTTTTGTTGTCTTATAATATGCATTTATGTTTACCTGATTTGCTCACCGAATCCCAAATGATTCGTTCAACGACTCATTTTTCCAAACCCCTCCTTTGTGTGACGCTAATCTGCGGTGATTGGTCAGATGACCCAGTCAGTTGTGATTGGTATACTCTGCAGAGATTGTCGGAAACGGAACGCCCATCACCACTTTGTAGTAAAAAAAATCAAAATCAGAGAAGGAATTTGAGTTGATTTATGTTAGCAATCATAGCCCAAAGTTCGGTGGTAAACACCCAATCAGTTATTGTTTGCGTTAGCCCAACGCATAAACATATTGGTTCCTTCAGTATCAACCGGCTCGCGAATCCACACTTGAAAGCATTCATGTTCGTAAAGCAATCATCATTATAATGACGCGAACACAGCACAAGGTTTGGGCTATACTTGTGTGGTATAGTTGTAAATATAAACTCTAGCCACTGATTCTTCACATGCTCGTCCCTGGGCAGTGAAAAAAAGGTTGCTTTTGATATGCACTTCAGAACACAGCGTCTTGTTGTCGACATGATGTTTTCAAGTTTTCCCTGGTGTCTGCGTGCGCAATGAGTGGGCGCGGCCAATTTGATAATTTTTCGTCTTGACGTCACAACGAAAAGGAAAATGACTCATTGGAAAAACGATTCATTAAATTGACTCAGAGTCGATTCCTACTTTTGAGAGACAATAACTTTTTTTACTGTGAACTTTCATATATAAAACTTTGCAGGATGTTTTTGTTCACTTAAATCTATGTTACACACTACATGAAAGGTAATTTTCAAAATTCCATAATAGGTGCCCTTTAAAACATGTGCAACAGATGTTCAAATCCATGTAAGTAAATTATTAAAAAGAAAAATGCATGTCTTTATACAAAATGTACACATTTTTAAAATTGTAACAAGAAAATCGTTTTTGGATTATGAAATGAACAATATTGTGATGATGAAAATCAGTGACATCATCACACTATTAAGTGAGCTCTTAAATCACATCCACAACCAAACTTCTCTTTTAAAGGAAAAAGGTTCAACACTCTCACTACCTCTTTTTTTTTTTTTTTTAAATCTTAATAAGAAGTGTCATAATTTAGAGGAAAATGAACTGTTTTGCACACTCATGATTAAACTGATCTCCTGAACTGAAGGTGTATATACTAAGGCTCCTATAATTTATTCGGGGTGCTCTAGTTGTTAAAGTGAACTAATGTTGTTCAACTGAGGGTGCTTTAATGTCCATTTGAGGGTGCTTAACATAGAAACAGGCCTGCTTTTTAGTTTTATTCCCAATGCAGGAATAGAACCTCTTTCACATATACACACATAAAGATGATTTGTGTCCATATATGGCAATTTATGTGCCTGGCAATAACAGAAGTGCTGAATGTTACATTTATATATTTATGTTATATATCATTTATGCTATGTATGTATACTTACACAAATGTAAACAGCCCTATATGAATTAACTCACATAAAGCTGCATGAACCCTGTTCTGACCTACATACATTAATAAAATAAATGTAAGGTCTGTATATATTTTATTCTGAGATTCTGAGTACTATATATACTGTAACTAATATAGTAAATGCCTTAGATGGGTCAGAAATGTACTTTTCCATTAATATTTGCCCTCTGGTTTTGATTTTCAGGAGCATTTAATAGACTTTAAAGGGCATTTTTATTGTAACCAAAGAAAAAGTATTCAGTGTCAACCTTTTATATCAAACACTTAAATTAAATAATTCGATTATCAGAAATTCTCAACATGAATAACTAGACTGAATTTATGGGTTAGAGGTAATAAAATCTAGTAATCCACTATAAATGATTAAATACTTCTCCAAAAATTGTAATCAGATTACTTTACTGATAACTTCATTTAAAAGTAATCACATTTCTAATTATTTTACTTTTAAGTTACTTTCTAAATCACTTTTCCTACTAAAGTTTTTGGTTTTCTGCTCAAATTCGAAATGTTTATATTTCCTCCTCAATCATCGCACACCCTTCCGCTGTCACAGAAACGCTAATAGACGTACATATTAATTCATATTTTTAATGTATTATATATTTTACTTTAGTGCATGTACTTACAGTAAAAACACTTTAATTGAAGGTCAGTAACTATAATCTGATTACAAGAATTTAAAATTTAATGTTACATATCTTATTTGACTAAAAAGTAATTAGATTGTAACTAATTACTTAATAATCGGATACACCCAACACTGATGCATAATTAGAGGAATTCATCATGAGGGCATTTTTTGCCCCATATTTATAATTCCGTGGGCATTTTTGTCACTTTGAGTGCCATTTTTGACCTGAGCCCCTCTTAATTTTTGACCCTGTGCCATAGTATTGTGTAGTAGCCTACTGCAATCTGCGTTGGGGTAAGTCACTCATATTGTTATATTCTCCATTAGCTTAACTGGCTACCGTTCACTTTCTGCATACTAATTGAGACTGATTTATCTAAATGGCCTAGCCCCACACAATCTATTCTACACCCCTTGCAGTATTCTGTAATTTACTGACAGATTGTGTGGACTGTCCAGTAAGTAGCAGGTTATATATTGCTCCTAGCCCTTGACTTCGGAACACATTCCTCCGTCCAGACTGACTGAGATTTGACATTTTTCCTTCAAGACAAATAAAAACGTTTTCCTCTTTCACAGTGCTGTTATTGTCCCACTTTTAAATACCAATTTATTTGTAACTGTTGTAGCTTGTTTTCTGCTATTTTGCTGTTTCTTTATTCACATTCCATGTGCTGCTTTGTGGTCTTAAGATATCTTCCCATGCCCTTTCTTAACCCTTATCACTTTCTTTCAAAATGTACTTTATTTTGTCTACATTTCTTAAATTGTTTCATTTTTTTTGCTCCATTTCTTTTGTATCATGACTAAGTTGTTTTCTTTTAGTTTTTCCTTTTAAAGTGACCTTCAGTTCCAAAATAATGTGGGAATAACAAAGTCTCTAAAGTTCCAAATTAATAAGTACTTTCCATATAAAAAATGGATGTTGAAACAGTAAATTGGCTGCTGTGGCCAGTGTCTCTTGTGTTCTTTCTTGATCTTCTGTTTACAGTTGGTTAACCCAAACATACACTTTCAGAAATTCAACCAACTTCATGAGGTATCCATCTAGGTTACTTTTTAAACAGTATTGTTGGAAGCAATTTAAAGCATTTGAGCGTAAGAAAAAAGGAGTATGAGAAACAAGTTCAGTCAAGTGTGTCCAAACGTTTGACTGGTACTGTATATATTTTATATATTACATTTATTTTCTTACCAACTCCACTCATAAGACCAATAAATCCCTTGAAAAATTATGAAGAGTTTATTTGACATTTTCCTCTGACAATACACAACATAAACAACAGAAGAAACACCTTAGTTTTTTTAAATAAATAAAGCAATATATTATATTTAAATTATGTATTATATATAAAAAATATCAAAACAGATTTTTAATGACACAGATCACAACCCCCAGACTTCATGAGCTGACCCACTTCACATATTTGACTGAGCACTCCTAAAGAGGAAAGATAATTTAGTTATTATTCCATGATAACCATTCATTCATTTTTAACATATGAAAGACAGATATGCTTAAGGTTGTAATGGCACTGATCATGAATACACTCACTTTTTTGCAATCTTCTCAATGATGTGTTTGGTAAACAATGACTCTGGGTTTAAGCATCTCTGCCCCCTTCTGTTCTTCAGTGTGACACTGTTCAAACACATCATAAATTCATTTGAAGGGAAATATAGTTGTTTTTTTCTCAAATTCAATTAAGAATAATTATTGTACTTACACAACTTCCAGATGTCCACAAGACGGACTAACAGGGTGAATTACAACCTTCTCTATAAACATTGGCTGCACCATTTTGACACCTGCACCCCGACATAAACACCGTTGTCTGCCAAACCGAGGCTGCCCTAGAGGACAAGACGAGCACATTATTTAAATCATTACTTTGAAACAACTAAACAATATATTGTGACAGGGGTAGTTGAAATACAAAAATAAAGGCAAAAGATCTTACCTTGAACAGCAACAATAGTCAAAAAGACAAAAACAAAAAAAGCTGCCACAGTCTTCATTGCTTCAAAGTCCTGAGAGTCTTCACCGTGTTCAGATAGCTGAATATGAGTAAATGATCTGACCATCTTCTCTTTTATACAATTTAGGGATGTTGTGGGATTTCCCTGTTTGGTGTACAACAAAACTTTGCTGAGTTCCTCTTTTTCCATGACTGCTGTTCTTACGTTTCACCCCCTTTCTGGGAAATGAAAAGAAACAATGTGTATACGATTTCTGGAGGTTTACATAATTTTTGTTTCATTTTGAGTGTTGACTGATCAGTTTTAAATGTATATTATCATGGAAGGATAGGAAGTGAAAATGTTAAGATGTGATTTACACTTCATTCTGAAGCAAACATGGTTTTTTTTTTTTCACTCAAAATTAGATGAAGTGACTCTTTGATAATCTAATGGTACTATACTGCATCATGCTTTGTCTTTACATGGGTACTTTTCTATCTATATGTGCCTTTTCTTTACGCAAACTTAAATTAGCCTTAACCTGTTCTGTAAAAAGTCGGCTGAATGACATTCTCAGAATGTTCTACACTTTTTTTCAAGATTCTAAACAATCAGAATTATTTGTCCAGTGAGTTCACTTTCAGAAAACCAGCTTTTTAACATTTTAAAATGTTTAAATATTTTAAATCTAACCCTCTTTACCTCGGATAGCATTTACTGAGCTTCTTCAGAAAATGTAAATTGCATTATGACATTAAATTAATTTCAGATTACAATCAAGTTCAGTTGGTCGTTTAAAGTTGTTGGAGAAATATGCGGGACATAATGCAGTTGTGATGGCTATGCTTTAGATGATTTAGAATCACAAAATATACAAATAGAAAGAAGGAATATAAAGAAAGAAAGAAAATGCACAGTCAAGGTAAAATGCCTCTTCTAGACCATAAAATCACCTAACCCTAATGTGCCTTAATATACAAAATTTTTGCAATCAGTTCAAGGGCAGTTCATTACATTTACATTTTACATTTATGCATTTGGCAGACGCTTTTATCCAAAGCGACTTACAGAGCACTTATTACAGGGACAATCCCCCCGGAGCAACCTGGAGTTAAGTGCCTTGCTCAAGGACACAATGGTGGTGGCTGTGGGGTTCGAACCAACATTAACAACAGTAACAATCATTAATGTTACAACATGAAGTGGGTTGCAATTTGGTGAAATTTTTATATTGAAAACATCTGACAAGACAATTGGTTGATTTCAAAATGATTTTAACACAAGTAGCATAGGGGTCTCAGAGACCCTGGAAAACAAAGTCAATCTCAACTGAACATGAAAGTTAATGAGAGTAATAATTAGTGTTAAAGAGATGTAACCAATTAGACTTCTGTAATTAATTGGTGTGATGCCAGTGTAATGAAAGACAATAAAACTGACTTACTTGCATAGTGTGTAAGTCTGACTTTAAACCCAAAGGCACACAGCATTATGAGAACAACCAGATTAATTGCAAACGTATCTGCTGTGTAGTTATAAACAAGAGGCGATGATCTGAACTGCAGAGGAATGTCTCTCTGCAGATGTCATGATTCACTGTTGTTTGCTTTGTGTTTCTCCCTGTCATCTGTTCCTCCCGGACTACACTTCCCATAATTCCTTGCCCTCATCACTGCCAGCTGTCCTCCATTGTTTTCACCTGTCCTTCATTTACTCATTACCCATTGTGTATATAATGTCCTGTTGTTTGCTTAGTCCTTGTCAGTTGTTATGTGATTTGACCTCCTGAGTATGACCAGTGCCCTTTGTGAATGTTTCCTTTATTTTTTCATTGTGGATGTTTCTTTTGTTCCTGTGTTTACTCTGTTATTTTGTACTTTGTTTACTTAATTTCATTAAACTCTTTTTAGCCACACTTAGATCCTGCTCTCGTTAGTTCCTAACGTTACATCAAACGTTACAGTAGGAAGGCTTTCCCTTATAAAATAGATACGTTTTTAGTTAGAGGATGTAGTCTCTTAGCTGAGAAAGGTAATACAGATGACCCTAGCATGAAAAAATTTAATTGCGAAAATTTGACAACTTGAACATATAATATGACTTCATGGAATATAGTGACAGCAGACCACAGTGCACATTGTGCTTGAAGATTTCATCCATTGAAGCAATGAAACCATATAAACTCAAAGTATGAAAATAAAAGTGAGGATTGTTTCCAGAGAAATAAAGAATATGTAAAGCAAAAGGTATGACTGACTAACATCACGACAATTCCCTAGCAAGCATCTTATCTTGCAGCCCTGCGAATAGCCAAATATAAAAAGCTGCACACAATTGGGGAGGAATTAATACTTCCAGCAGCAATGGATATGTGCAAAGTGATGGTCTGAGAGGAGGCCGCAAGATTAAATCCTTACCACTGTCCAACGATGCAGTAGGCAGATGGATCGAGGACCTCTCTTTTGATATGAAATCTTAAATGACTGAAAGATTACGATCATGTGAGCAGTTTGCGCTTCAGCTTGATGAATGCACTGACATTAGCAGTGCAGCGCAGTTGTTAGTGTACCTGCGATGTTCATGGGATAGTAAAAATGAGCTGGGAAAAGTATGTGTCTGTTTGCACTGATGGTGCAGCAGCAATTACTGGGTACAATGTTGGAGTTGACTTGGAGAAATATGACTGGGTTCGAGATCCCTTTTCTTGTGATGTGATGGCCAGTGGCCTCAGCGTAAAGGCTGAGGTTGAACTTTTGGAATAATCCAGTGATCGTACTCTCAGGATGAGATTTATTCAGCAGACCCCAGCTGAATTTTTGCCCCACAGTTGAAAAGGAGTACAAGGAAGTTGCTCTTTAGGCCATGAGAATATTGTTGCCTTTCCAACCACATATCTTTGTGAGACATCTTTCTGAGACATGATGGCAATAAAGACAAAATACAGGGCACAGCTTAATGTGGAAGAGCAACATTATAATTTCTTAAATTCTTCAGTTCCTGGAGACCCCAAAATTACAATTATTTGATACTTTTGCAGCTAAAATGTCAAAGGATAAGAAGATTTAAATCATGTTATTATTATAAAGCCTAAGTATCATCAATACATACATCATTATAATACAATTCAAGACAAAACATGAAAATCAAATAATTAGAAGGCTATAAAGACCAAGAAAAAGACAAAGGCTAGAGTAGGTATTAGTTGCAGCCTGCAGAGCACCAAATGGGGATGGAATCTGGTTAACTCCAGAACGGGGTTCGACCAAATCCAATGGGGGGTGACACAAGGTTAGGGTTAGGTGGAAAGTAACAAATTAAAGCTAATCTAATAAAAAATAATAAAATAAAAAATATTATCATTAATATAAAAAATGCAATGTTCAGTCATATCAGTAACCTTATAAAAGCTTTTTTATTCTACATGGAATTTTACATATGATGTAGAATATGACCAGCCAAATACTACTCACTTAATCTCAGTAACTGCCCTGTTATTGGACACTTTCATCCATCCATCCATCCATCGTCAACCACTTATCCTGTGTACAGGGTCGCGGGGGGCTGGACATTGGGTGAAAGGCGGGGGACACCCTGGACAGGTCGCCAGTCCATCGCAGGGCCACACATAGACAGACATACACTCACCTCCACCTCCACATCTAGGGCAATTTTTTTTGGAGACACCAATTAACCTAGCCTGCATGTCTTTTGGATGGTGGGAGGAAGCCGGAGTACCCGGAGAGAACCCACGCAGACACGGGTAGAACATGCAAACTCCACACAGAAAGGCCGGGGCAACCAGGGTTTGAACCCACGACCTTCTTGCTGTGAGGCGACAGTGCTAACCGCTGCACCACCGTGCCGCCCCACTTTCATTCATGAAAAAATAAAATAAATTAATTAATTACTTAACAAGACACACCTAGGTAATCAACAAGACAAGAACGCAAGAGAGAAAACTACAAAATAAAAGACATGACAATGAAAATGAGACATAGAACACGCCAAACCTCTTATTTATTTATTTATTTTTTGTAGATGTTTATATGTTGATGTTTCTAATATGTTATACATGTGTGTCTGTATTATGTACGCACCTATGGTGGAAACAAATTTCCTCTCGAGGACAAATAAATCAATCAATCATACACAGGAAATTCACCACTATATGGCCAAAAGTTTGTGGATAACCCCTTTTAATGAACATGGCTGGCTATTCCATTAATTCCAGTGAAGACCAATCTTAATGCTACAGCCGTATTCTAAAGAATTGTATGCTTCTAACTTTGTGGCAAACAGGAAAAGTCTTTTTCTGCTCCAGCATGAGAATGGGCATCACAGGAATTGTGCTTAGGAGAGGTGTCCAAGACACACCAGCTTATCACTGGTGTTTCTCAAGGATCAGTTCTAACTCTTCTCAATATACACAACATCACTCGAACCAATCATTGAGCACATGGCTTTTCCTACCACTTCTATGCAGATGACATGCAGCTCTACCTGTCGTTCCAGCCTGATGACCCTTCTGTATTTCTGCCTGCCTCTCTGAAATTTCGGCCTGGATGTAGGAATGCCACCTTCAGCTCAACTCCTCCTGATACCAGCCAACCTATCTGTTGACCACAACCTCACTATTCATAGTTCAGCTACACTAACACCAACCAGAATCTCATCAACCGCCTGCTCTTGCAGATTTGCACTCTACAACATAATAAAAATCAGACCTATCCTGTCTCAATATGCTACACAGCTCCAAGCACTGGTCATTTCAAGACTGCAATGCTCTGTTGGCTGGCCTTCCAAATTACACAAGCCACTTCAGATGGTCCAGAATGCAGCAGAGTCTGGTCTTCAATCAGCCAAAAAGTGCTTGTGTCACCCACTTTTTTTTTTTTTTTTTTCATTCAATGGCTAAATCAAATTAAAGGTTTTGACTCTGGTCATCAGTACAGCCAATGGAACGGCACCTTCTTACTTCAATTCACTTCTCCAGGTCTATATGTTTAGCACCCTCAAATGAGCCTTAGATCACCCTCAATTACAGACCAGGGCAAACTGCTTCACTGCAGGTTGACTTATTATGAATGGGTTTTTTGTTTTAATTAGATTATTCATTTATCTGGCTTTGGGACCTATTGCATCCACAAGCTTTTAATATGCTCGGGTTGCCAGATAATAGATGCAACACCCCAATCAAAGATTTACACATGCAAAAATAGGAAATATTTCGTATTATGTCATACTTAATTTATGCAATCTGGCAACCATGCATGCGAGCGCGCGCTTTCTCTTCTTCATAAAACAAACCGAAAAAAAGCATAGGGCTCAATAGTGTAATATTCTGCTCAATGAAAAATGTGCCATTTGTGAGGCTGTGTGTTTTTTAGAGCCAAGTCTGCAAGAAAACCTTTTCAGTGATGAACTTTAGACAAATCCCAATAGACCTTCCCATCATTCGCAGGAGAGGACACGCGAGCAAAAATTGAGAGAGGAAAATGTTTGTTCTTTGTTTTTTGTGACACATACCTGTATGCGAATGTTACTCTGGAAGTAATCATATTTCAGTGTCATTCAGCCTGTTTTATTCAGGTGTGTGCTGAATGGGATGCCAAAGAAACCATTGACCATTGAAACCACATTATGACCCATTAGTGTGTAAACAGGTTAATGATGTTTTGGGGATAAAAATACTTTTTGCGGCCAACATTAAAATGAGCCTTTAGAATCTCTTTTCCGAATATTTTTTTACTATTAAACCAGACTCCTGATATAGAGTGTTAAATTGAATGCTAAATTATCACTGCATTGAATTATGGTAAAATAATCCATTCATATTTTTATTCAGCCTTTATTCAGTTTTTCTAACACGTGTTAGAAATGTAGCAGCAAAATTTCCAGCAATCACAGAATGGTCCCATAGTTATCTGATACCTGGCTAAATGATTAAGCATAGCATAGGCTACGTGTATTCGCCCGCGGAACAGGAATAAAGCACGTTCAGCGCTACTCACTTTATTTACTCTCTCGCCGCGACATGAGGCACCGCATAAAGCCTGCTTTACTGTATGTACGAGTTGCAGATGCGGTTATTTTAACAACCGTAGTCACCACTACATATACGGGCATCTTTCACTTAAACACACAGCAGAAAACAAAAATGAAGTAAAGTGAAATTATATTAATCTGTCTGATATGTGTTTCAGCCGGTTCAGCTAAGCCAGGTTTGTGTCAGGACAAGTCGTGACTAGGCTAGGCCTATAACTTTTTTCCCATCTATATTTAGCTTCATTAATCCGCATGTTGCGAAACTTTCATAATAAACAGATTTTTGTTCTAATTTTGTGAAAATTAAGCAGAGATGTCGTCATGGAAAAAAGAAAGCCTATTTATCCGTAAATTAATCAAATGGATATTTAATGCTTCAACATTATGTAAATTGATTGTTTGTTGTTATTCTTGCATACAAATGGTCCATTCAGGCTTTTGAATGGAGTGAAACAAATAAATAGGCTAAACAACTATAATATCTTAATGCACAAACTATCAAAGTAATGAATGTAAGAAATAAGAAAGGCTCAATACAGAGTAGGCTACCACAAATCCACTTATGTATATCCTGAACACATAATGATGTGCATCAATGTAACCAGAGCACTTGAGTGACACAAGGTGATCCTTGCCGCACATTCAAATGTGCAGAAATGCAAGATAAGGGTACACATCTAGTTCAGGACATCAAGCAGTTAAAACCTTTTTTACTGCTATTTATGTACCCAGTGTCAGACATAATCAGCAAAAGACTTTAATCTCTCTAACACACCTCACAAACATGGGAATATTACACAAAGCAGGGGATTTACAGTTTGACAGTGGTCATCTTGAATATATTGTTGATGCGGCATTTCGCTGTAACAAAAGTGCATAAAAAGTCTAAATTTAAAGCAGTAAAGAGACTATAATTCAGAGGGTTTTACAGTGCTGACTGTTAAGCACTAAGAAGTTGTGTCTCTCAATAAATTCAAAATTGCATCTCCCATTAAATCCACCACCACTAAAATAGTAATATTAGCAGTCAACCCCAATAATCAACTTGTCAGTTATTAGATGACTATTCGATTAGTTGACCACCCTTGCATATCACTAATTCTAAAATCAAATGGAAAGCCTTTCCAGAAGAGTGGAAGATCAGCTTTTAATATGAAAGGCCTGAGAAATTAAGATCCATCTAAAATGAATATCATACTCAAAATAAGACAAACCACATCATATCATACACCAATCACAGAGTAAATATTCTCTGATGTAGGAAGAGAGTAAATTAGTTTGAGTTTGAAGAGTAAACTACAAATTTGTTGGAATAGGCAAAATAATACTTTGGTATATACAAATTTGTGTAACATGTTTGAAATGCCAGTAAACTAAAAATGGACCACATCCAGTTACTTACATATGTAACCGCATATAAAATATATACAGTAGGTTACTGCCTCCTTTCAATGGCCAAACCATCAGTCACCCCTCAAGCGCACACACACACACACACACACACACACACAGATTGCTTTAAAGTTACTACCCCTGGAGTTACGAGTTCAAATTCAGGACATGCTGAGTGAATCAGGCAAGTCTCCTAAGCAAACAAATTGGCCCGATTGCTAGGGAGGGTAAAGTCACATGGGGTAACCTCCTTGTGGTCGCACTTAGTGGTTCTCGCTCTCAATGGGGCATGTGGTAAGTTGTGCATGGATCACAGATAGTACCATGGGAGTCTCCGCAGTGTCATGCACAGCGAGCCACATGATAAGATGCATGGAAAATAAAATAAACAAATATTGCTTTAAAGATTATAATATCTTGATGTATGGTTTATGGAAAGTTATACTGAAACTCAGCTTCTGCTGTGAAGAACATGACCCAGTAGTGTCTGTAGAATATTATTGTATGTAAATTATTTCAATATTGATAAATGTTAAAGACTGGACAAATTTATTAGCACACACTACGTTTCGATGGTTAGCTTTCACAGAATTTAAAAGTAAAGAGGTAGTGAAAACATTTGACCCTCTTCCAAAAAAAAAGACACATTTTGTCCCACATCCTAATTTGTGGTTTCTTAATATCCTTTGCAAAGTTAACCCAACATCCATAAGTATGCACACTTACAAAAAAAGTAAATTCCAACCACAACTTGTAGTGACATCACAAGTTTTGATCATTATAATTGTTTTATTTCACAGTCCAGAAATGATTGTAACAGAACATTAAGAACATACAGTATATGGTAACTCTTTACAATAAGGTTACATTTGTTAACATTCGCTGAAGTTGTCGCTGAAGTTGTTGTTAGTGATTTAGTAGAACTAGTGATATAATTTTGACTCTGCATAACCTGCTGTTACCCAACTTCAATTAAAAACAACATCTTAAATTGGAGCATACAACAAACATTATGATGTGTTCTAAACAGCCTTTGAAAATCTATAAATGTAATAGTTTCTATAGTTTAATTATCTACAGTATAAATTCAATAGTTTAACAATGTGCCTCAAAATTATTTTACATGCCTCAAACAAATGCTTTTTTCACTTGTGTGTTAGCCTGATATACTTCCTCAAATTATAAGTCTTAATTCACACGAATATAACAGTCTGATTTAGCGATGATAACTCCTTCCTCATTCATGTAAATTTAAACTCAGACGCAGGGTGCTCTGGGTCAGACACTCTCTTCAGTTAGTTTGGGAGACAGTGTTTCCAAGAAAAGACAATAAAAAGACAGGAAGCTGGAATAGTGAAAGAGAAACTGAGGACAGACTCGTAGAGGGGAAACCCCTAATCTTAGAGTATTTAAATGAAGCTGCTGAACAACTTTGTTCATAATCTCATTGCTTCACACATTACCCAAGCAAAGCAAAGACTATCAAGAGCAAAAAGACAATGAAGACTATTGTAGCTATTGTTCTTCTTGCATGTCTGGTTATTATTGAGGTGAAAGGTAAGTTTCAGAATTGCTGTTTGAGAAGATTAAAGTGTCTTTGTATTGCATCTAAATATTTGTTGGATATGATGTTGTTCAGCAGTTAAAAATACATTTGTATAAAATATATGAAATCTCTTTTCCAGGGCAGGCCAGGGTTCCCAAAGGCAGGTGTCTCTGTGCTGACAAAGGAGTGAACATGGTTTTAGTGAGAAACATTGAAAAGGTTGAAATCATCCCTCCAAGTCCATCTTGTGGAAAGCAGGAGATTATGTAAGTGGCAAAATATTCTACATAGGTTAAATGTTTGTACATTAATAACTCTGTGTAAACTAGCTTTAGTTTTATAGCAACCTTACAGATGAATCACTGTTTCTCGTGCCCTTTGACAGTGTAACTCTGAAGAAAGGTGCTGGTCGGAGATGCATGAATCCAGAGTCTAAATTCACTCAAAATGTCATCTTGAAGGCTCTTGAAATGAGGTGAGTAAATCTTTGTGTTATGTATTTTTACTTTTGCTTTACATCCATGCAGAGTGAAACCCATTGTGATTTCCAAATTAAATTAATATAGGGGTGAAATACAAGTAACTGTTTTTGATCTTTACAGGAGCCAGCCAGTCAAGGATTCTCAGTGAATCCAGATCAGCCATTGTGTTGTGCCACTGAAGAACATACATAACACATACACACAACATACTTCAGATGACTGTATTCATACACTGCTTAAATAGTTTGAAGTTTATTACAAAAATGTTAAGAGAACTTAGAACATATATTGATAATATTTATTTAACCATTAAACTATGGATTGTAAAAAGCCTTTATATTTTTGATTATATAATAATTTTTTTTTCACATAGATAGGTAAGACCACTGAACACTGTGTCATATGTATAGATTTCACAATTTCTGTATGATTGTAGTTTGTCTATAATTTCATTGTCTCTATGATGCACAAAAAAATTGTCAAATAAAGCTTTTATATCTAAATGAAAAGACTTCTGACTTTTTTTCCAGTTAATCTCTGTGTGAGTGAGTTGTTTGTCTTTCAAATTGTAAAT
Organism: Xyrauchen texanus; assembly: GCF_025860055.1. NCBI lineage: Eukaryota > Metazoa > Chordata > Actinopteri > Cypriniformes > Catostomidae > Xyrauchen > Xyrauchen texanus. The sequence goes on from NC_068278.1 coordinate 26,570,729, forward strand.
CATTGCATTATGTGTTCAAATATTCATAATATACTTCTCAGAACAACAACAAAACACACATGTAATGTATTACACATGCAGTATAATATATAGCATATAGTTGCATGGATATCACATGGTTGGAATAAAACAGAAGGTCTGGGTGGAAAGTTTTTTCCAATAAAATTTGATTTGAAGTAAATTGCTGTGGCTATAACTTACTGAATTACCAAAAATGTTACAGTAAATCAGTCATACTGCAACCTGACCCTTTGGACAAATCAGAGCCTGAAATGCAGTCTCAGACAAGATTTTCCCAAACCTTGCTTTACATTTTTGGCACAACAATTAAATTATCTAACTGTTTATTTTGGTCAGAATACTGAACTGCCGCACTGGATAAAACAGTCTATTGAGAATTTCATACAAGCCACAGAAATATTCTCACTTTAAATAAATTGCACCAAAGCTAAAAACTAGCTTGCAAAGCTGCGGCCTAAGCAAGCTTGAAAAAAAATCTTAAAAGTGGGATCTTCAACTATAACACTCTGTTTTCTCTGTCAAGCCTCTCCAATAATGGAAGAGAGACTCTGCCTCACTTCAAAAGGGGGCAGGCATAGGATGAGGTCACTCATTTACAGGTGAAACTCAGAAAATTAGAATATCGTGCAAAAGTTCATTAATTTCAGTAATTCAACTTAAAAGGTGAAACTAATATATTATATAGACTCATTACAAGCAAAGTAAGATATTTCAAGACTTTATTTGATATAATTTTGATGATTATGGCTTATAGCTTATGAAAACCCCAAATTCAGAATCTCAGAAAATTTGAATATTACATGAAATCAATAAAAAAAAAGGATTTTAAATACAGAAATGTCAGCCCTCTGAAAAGTATAATCATGCATATGTACTCAGTACTTGGTTTGGGCCCCTTTGCATTAATTACTGCCTCAATGCGGCGTGGCATGGATGCTATCAGCCTGTGGCACTGCTGAGGTGTTATGGAAGACCAAGATGCTTCAATAGCGGCCTTCAGCTCTTCTGCATTGTTTGGTCTCATGTCTCTCATCTTTCTCTTGGCAATGCCCCATAGATTCTCTATGGGGTTCAGGTCAGGCGAGTTTGCTGTCCAATCAAGCACAGTTATACCATGGTCATTGAACCAGGTTTTGGTACTTTTGGCAGTGTGGGCAGGTGCCAAATCCTGCTGGAAAATGAAGTCAGCATCTCCATAAAGCTTGTCTGCTGAAGGGAGCATGAAGTGCTCTAAAATGTCCCGGTAGACGGCTGCATTGACTCTGGACTTAATAAAGCACAGTGGACCAACACCAGCCGATGACATGGCTCCCCAAACCAACACAGACTGTGGAAAGTTCACACTGGACTTCAAGCATCTTGGATTGTGCTCTCCATTCTTCCTCCAGACTCTGGGACCTTGGTTTCCAAATGAGATGCAAAATTTGCTCTCATCAGAAAAGAGGACTTTGGACCACTGAGCAACAGACCAGTTCTTTTTTTCTTTAGCCCAGGTAAGACGTTTGACATTTGAAGCCCATGTCCAGGACCCGTCTGTGTGTGGTGGCTCTTGATGCAGTAACTCCAGCCTCAGTCCACTCCTTGTGAAGCTCCCCACACATTTGAATGGCCTTTTCCTGACAATCCTCTCCAGGCTACGGTCATCCCTGCTGCTTGTGCACCTTTTTCTTCCACACTTTTCCCTTCCACTTAACTTTCTATTAATGTGCTTTGATACAGCATTTTGAGAACATCCAACTTCTTTTGCAATTACCTTTTGAGGCTTTCCCTCCTTGTGGAGGGTGTCAATGATGGTTTTCTGCACAACTGTCAGGTCAGCAGTCTTCCCCATGATTGTGAATTCAACTGAACCAGACTGAGAGACCATTTAAAGGCTCAGGAACCCTTTGCAGGTGTTTAGCTGATTAGAGTGTGACACTTTGAGCCTACAATACTGAACCTTTTCACAATATTCAAATTTTCTGAGATTCTGAATTTGGGGTTTTCATAAGCTGTAAGCCATAATCATCAAAATTATATCAAATAAAGTCTTGAAATATCTTACTTTGCTTGTAATGAGTCTATATAATATATTAGTTTCACCTTTTAAGTTGAATTACTGAAATTAATGAACTTTTGCACGATATTCTAATTTTTCGAGTTTCACCTGTATTACTCCATTCACAATGCGTTTGGAAGATTGCAAACCTGTTAGCATTTCAATCAATCTCATGTACAACCATTACATTATAATCTTATATGTTATGTCACTTGAAATACTTTTACTTCACATTTGATCACAATTTACATTACAGAGTCCATCCATGTTACTAAAGTAAATATGTAAATACATAGTACAAGTAATATAAATGAACAGTGGCCTTTACCATGAAGCTGGTTTTGGTGGCTAGCCAGCTAAGTTTTATTTTAGTTTGCCTTAACTCCATGTTTTAGGTCCCAAGAAAGTTGGTCAGATTTAGAATAACCATATCAAATAACCATTCACAACATTTTCTATAAATAACATGTTGTATTGTATTTTAAATTAAATGGAAAGTTAAGGCATCACCTCCATTTTTTAAATATTAAATAAGAAGACATCAGATCTCCCCATGCTCACTGGAATTAGAGACAGGTGTTAGACATAATTTAGCTCAGGAGTAAGCGCACTTACCTCTTTCTCTCTCTCCGGAGGGACACTTCACCCAACCCCGCTGCCACAGTTACTTTCTCATTTGGTGTATTTCCTAAATCGTTTCTCTCCATTTGGAAATTGTGGGTGTAGGATATTTGGTATGCTAAATTTAGAAGGGACTTTAGGGTATTGAAATATGTGAGCTATAAACTAAATTAAAGAGTCAATTAGTGAAGAGTCAATTTTGTGGATTTTTAAGATTGTATTTGTAAAGTGTGCTTTAAGAGATATGGGGGAGTGACTCGATTTCATCAGAGATGTAATTTTACTCACAGCTGATTGGTTCAGCATCTGTTAGCGATCTGTAAACCAGAATGAATCCTGCTATACCACGCAGGTTTCCCCACATAGCGCAAGTTACTATGGAGATGAAAACTGCTAAATCTGACCAACTTTAATGGTACCTAAAACCTGGAGTTGAGGCAAACTAAACTAAAACTTAGCTGTCTAGCCACCAAAACCGGCTTAATGGTACAGGCCACTAAATTGATTGTTCCCAGGAGAATGCTGATCATGCCACTAATTAGTGTGCTAGCAGCACCTGGTTCTCCACTAATTCACTCCCTTCTTAATCCCTTTGTGTTCTCAATATCTTTGCTAGATTGTTGTTTGATGTGAAGTAACTTACATCACTCGCTCTGCCTTGTTGGGGCTGACTTGTGTATCTGTTTGGTTGCCCATCTCTGCCCACATGTTGGGAGTGTGTTTGTCATCCAGTTTGCTGCTTGTTCTCTGCACCACACCTCAACGGAGGATTCCTCAACTCTGCCAGAGTGTTGGGAGATTTATTGCCTTCCAGTCTGCTGGACGTTGCTCTCTGCACCTCACTACACTTCAACTGAGGATTCCTACGAATCTACTCCTGACTTCTACAAATCACACTCTCCTTTGAACACACTCCTCACAGATTTGCCCATTGCACAGCCATAGTGCGCACGCATCCTCAAACCCCTTCCCCACAGCTGGTGCTGGGATCCTCAAGTCTTTGCCAGCACAGTGAAAGTTAATATTTATTGTTAATAGTTCCTTTTAAACTGCTCCTGGGTCTCTTGGTCTTACTCTCTGACAGACAGCACAACAAATATAAGCCAAAAAACTATTAATTTAAGCTACAACACAACAGAATTTAAGCCTTTCCTTTTCTTGTGATTTTGTTGTGTTGTGGCTTAATGTAATTGTGTTGCAGCTTAATTTCTTTCTGTTTTTAGCTTTTATTTACTAAAAAAGCTAATTTTGTTGTGTTGTGGAGTAGACTGGGTACAGTTGAGACACTTTTTGCATTTTGATTTTTCACACAAAAATAGATACTGAAAAGAAGTGAATTTCCACATGACATGCCACATGACATTTCATTAGCTTGTAGACTAAGATATTATCAATCAATATTACCCATAAGTAGTTTATATTTTCCACAATTAGCTCATAAAAATAAGGTGCTTTTTGTCTCAACTTTGTCTCCACTGTACCCATATGTGGTACTGTTGAGACAGTACCATGGTACAGTTGAGACACCCATTTTTAATTAAGTAAAGGTAACTAACCGTTCATTGCAAATATAATAAATAAAGAAAATAACATTTGGGCAACATGTTTGTTTATTCATCCATTTAAATTAATTCATTTTATTTAAATTAGCACTGGTTAAAATGTATAAAACAGGAACAAATATTGCAAATATTGTTTCATGAACAGATATTGCAACAGTACAAATGGAAACATTCCAATAACAACACTAACAATAACAATGTCAAAAGTAACAGTAAACAACCAACAAAGGAAAAAATTGATTCAGGTGTCACTTTCACAATAATGGCATGTGTAGCTGTCTCCGCCAAGGGTACACTCTACGTGTGACCACATGCTACACCTAGAGCAGGACACCCATTTCTCTCCCGACCGTGAACTTGAGAACCATTCGTCACACACCAGGCATTTTGTGTCCTCTGTGCTTTTCTTTCTTCTTTTTCCTCCTTCCTTTTTCTCTGTCATGATCTTCCTCTTCACCTTCATGGAGGATCTTCTTTTCTCCTCTTCAAGGGTCTCCTTTACAGGGGTATCAGTGAGAATTTCAGTGGTCCTTTTCCTCCGACGTTGACCATTGGCCTTTCTGGGGCCAGCTTTTGGATGAGGACTGATTAGTTCAGGACTAAACTTTGGAACATGCTGGACCTGGTGAATATAACACACACACACACACACACACACACACACACACACACACACACACAGGTATGAATATTTCATTTTCAGAATTGTATGTATAATATACATTGCTTGAAATTAAATCAATTTCTCTTACTTCCGTGATGATTTCCTCCTCTTGTAATGAAAGAGGAAATAAAGTCAGGGTTATTTCATGAAGACCCTCAGAATATATAGTCATTGTTGGCCCTGTAAGAGCAACAAGAGCATCATCGGCAGACGGCCCAGGTGGTGTGAGGGTGGCGTCGGACGGCCCAGGTGGTGTGAGGGCGGCGTCGGACGGCCCAGGGAGAGATTCATCTGGAGGGGGCCTGTCGGTTACTGAAGCTGGGAGAAAATACTCTCCCTTGAAGATAAGTGGATTGAGCGGCCAGATCCCAGTACTCTTAAACCCCTTCTTTACATTCAGAGGTGACGCTGCCAGCAGTAAGATGTTGTTTAGCAACTGTGGCAGGTCATAGATGGTGATAGTTTGTCCAGGATTCTCACGGTGCCACTTGTCCATCTCCTCATTGAAGAACCTCTTTAACGGACCGTAGACAGACTTGTCAAGCGGCTGCAGATGGTGAGTGCAGTGTGGTGGAAATGAAAGCATAACCACACCATTGGCCCTACAGAAGTTTATAGCTTCTATTGAGATATGGGAGCTGTGATTATACACACACACACACACACACACACCCACACACACACACACACTCTCTCTCTTTAAATTAACTTTGTAACTGCTGCACACATCTTAAAAATGGTGTATCAACTGTACCCGTTTCACCACCTTGCCTATTTGACAACATGCTAGGTTATCCTTATAACATTCATGTTAGAAAATATTTTCATTAATAATATACAGTTTAAATATCACAAATATACAATTTTATTTTCATTTGTGTCCTATGCTGGCTAATTATGACATTTAACCTGTTATCATAACACTGAACAACTAAACAGCGTGTGACGTAATAGAACTCTATCGCGGGTACAGTTGAGACAGTGTGTCTCAACTGTACCCTGATGGCCACCTCGCGCATTTCTCTAGATTTTGCAGTGACCATGCATGACACAATACCATGAAATATGCCCGTTTTTAGGGCACAGAATAACGTTTATGATTATACCAGTTACGTTTAACAGTCACATAAGGATAATAAACTATTCATTGTGGAGTGTGCATGGTGAAGTGAACGTCTTACCTTAGAAAAAAAACTTTTGCCGATATCTTCGGATCGGAGATGCGTCCATTGTTCAAATTTCCCACGATCAAAGAGGACACTAATACGCATGTGCACAGCAAAAATCACAACTTGTGCTTGCTGCGCACGCAAGTTATTTAAGGTGTCTCAACTGTACCTATGTCTCAACTGTACCCAGTCTACCCTGTATCCCTGGGCCACCATATGTTACACAAGTGTTTTTCATTCAAATGTAAGCAGTTGTTGCTGAGCACATGTACTTTAAAACAAACAACTTATGATTGTATAGACATAGCTACAGTATGCAAGTAGGCAAACAAACAGTAATGCTGATGCTTTTCATTGCAATAATGATTGGAAATATCATGATTAAGCACTTTTTAAATTTTTTTATTAAAGTCTAATATTGGCAACTGAAATTACCAGTCTAAGGTTTTCTTCCTTATTCTTTGAAAGGTCATCTATTCTAAGGTCTGCTTTTTGCTGCATGCAATATTTTGAAGAGTAAGTGTTTCTGAGAAACAAGAAGCGATCAGACACTGGACTAATGAAACAAAAACTGAGAAATGAATTTGATAAAGGAGGGGAAACCCCTTATTAGAGTATAAAACACAGCTGCTGAACTCAAGCATAAACAACTTCATTAAGCAGAAGATCATCAAGAGCAAAAACACAATGAAGACTGGTACATATATTGTTCTTCTAATCAGCCTGTTTGCTGTAGAGGTGAAAGGTGAGTTTGGTCTTTGAACTATATATAGTACGTTTTTCATATTGTGCATTTCTATTTTGATAAGAAACATATTTTGCATGGTGCTGTGCTGCAGGTTTTGGTATTAAAAAAAAAGATATTTCTCTTCCAGGGCAGGCAAAGGCTATAAAAGGCAGGTGTTTATGTGCTGACAAAGGAGTGAACATGGTTCTGCCAAAAATGATTGAGAAGGTTGAAATTATACCACCAAGTCCCTCTTGTGAAAACCAGGAGATTGTGTAAGTACATCAATTAAGTTTTACCATCATTAAACATTAACTATTATGATTCTCTCAATACTGCAACCCTGTGTAAATATCTTGATTGAGATAATCATTCAGCTATTTTTTCTCTATGTTTTTGTGTAGTGTTACTCTGAAGAATGGCACAGAGCGTAAATGCCTAAATCCAGAATCTAATTTCACTAAGAATTACATAATGAAGGCTGTTAAACAGAGGTTAGTACAAGCATTTATAATTGTTTAGTTTAGAACAAAACTTTGTTCATAAATAAAATAGACAAAACACCCTGAGCTTGCAGAGTTAGAGTTAAGATTATTTCTTACTGATTCAGACTGTATATGGGAGAAGATACACTACCAACTGTTTCTAATTATTTCCAGGAGCAAGCAGAAGGAGCAGCCTGCAATATGAATGCAGATTAGCTATTGTTTGTGCAATAGAAGAACACACTGATATCAGCATCTTACAATAAGCAACTGAGCATCATTCTTTTGAAAAGACAGACCAGAGATTCACATGAAAAATATTTTATTATCCAGTGTCCATAATGTAAATATTTCCAAAGCTGATTAATTAAAACTTATCATGGTTCACTGTTGTACATTTTAAAGTAAGATTTTTGAAAACAAAATATGCCTGATCACCACACAAAGTGTCATATGTACAGTATTTTAAAATAAAAATTGTCATTTTTTTAAAGTACATTTTTGTCTCAATCATTCACTAAAGAAAAAGTTTTTCTAAGTGTATTTTAATGGTATATAATTAAGTAAAATCTACTTCATGACATAATATTGGTTAAAGTGAACATTTCAGGTAATACAGTAACTTTTACTTACAAATCTGATGTACATAGAACTTAATTTATTTAAACTTAGATGAACATTTCACATTTTGGGCTTCCTTAAAAACACGTTTAATTACGTACCACATGACATTTGGAAGCCTTTCACATTGAAGTATGTTGCATGCTGTGCTCAACACTTGGTGCATGAAATACAATTCCTGTAACAATCAAAAGAATTTAAGTGCAGACCATTTACCATTTTTGCTCATGAACGATTCATTTTGAGGACAAAATGTACTTTAGACTTCACATTAAAAGAAGTTACCAAACATAAAAATTAACAATAAACAGTGAAACTACACATTAATTATTCAAGCCCGGTACATGCTGGGAACCCCAGCTTCGAAGAGTTATGTAAAATCTACTTATTTTATTTACCAGTGAAATTTACTCAAATTAGTGAATACATTTGACAAGGTTTTGATACAGTCACATGCTGTGAATGGGCCAGATTGGGGATTTTCAAATGAAATCAAGAGTGGGGATAGTATGAGATTAGTCAAGAAAACAAAAGATCAAGAGATAAGGAAATTATTTTGTAAGAACAGGGGTGAGAAAACTCTGATGAATAACTCTGAGGGAAGGAGAGGTAAAATGAGGGTTGAGGATGACAAATTTAAGGTAATACTTAGATTTAGTGAAGAGGTATGCTGACTGTGATATTAAAAAGTCATGTTGGTGAAATAAAAATGGCCAAAGTTTTGAGAGATAGGAATCTGTTAATCATATGTAATTATGAAGAACTGAGAGAAAGGGATTGTAGGATGAGGGAGGTAGGAAAGCATAAAGTGGCAAGTACATGTTGTGTGGAGAAGGGAAATAGGTGGAATAGAGGAGTGATCAGAAATTCTCTGAAATAAAGTTATTATAGGATACATGGCATATAATGTGAGGAAACATATTCCAAAGCCTATGAGATGCTTTAACTGTCAAAGATTTGGACATGCTGCTATGACATGTAAAGGAAGAAGAAGGTGCGCATGTGGGGAGGACCATGAATATGAGCAATGTTGGAAAGAGATGCAACCAAAGTGTTGTAATTGTGATAGAGCCATAGTGTGGCATATGGAGGGTGTGAATTAATGAAGGGAAGTAGAGATTCAATAGATCAGAGTGCAAAACATGATCACATTTGCCGAAGCTGTTCAGTTGGTGAATTACGAGAGAGAGAGAGAGAGACAGGCAGGAAGTACAAATGAAAGACAGCATAACAAGCAGCAGGAGCAGTCTAAAGCGGGTGAAGTGTCGATTGATTTAAAGAAATTAGTTATATTTATAGCAGGAGTCATTAATGCTACAATGGAAACTAAATAAAAAACAGAAAGAATACAAATAATAGTAAAGGCAGCAACAAATCATCTGAACATTAGTGAATTAACACCAGAAGAGGTGAGAAATTATCTAAGTGCTCAAGCAAGCCAAGACTCTTCATGTGTTGGCTGACATTATTATGGTTCTTCTGTTTCAATGGAATGCAAGAAGCTCTGTGGCAGACGGACAAGAGTTGAGCTTGAAATCATGATTGCCAAAATTTATAGTGAAAAAATGTATAGAATTACTGCTTATACCAGAAGTTGTTTGCATACAAGAAACATGGTTAAAACAAAACTTTGATTTTAGAATTTACAATTATACTGTTGTTAGGTGTGATAGGGAAGAGGGGGTAGGTGGAGGGTGTGCTACATTTATCAATGAAAATATACCACTCAGAGTATTCATAAGAGAAAAGAGGATATTAATATAAATATGGACAAAACAAGGACAGATCACTATTATTAATTATTATAACCCATGCAGAAAACTAGATATCAACAAATTAATTCAGATTCAAGGATAAACTAGAAACAAACTTCAATACACATCGTATTATGGAAAAAAGACATACAAATGGGAAGATAATAGAACAATTATTGGAGGATAATAATTTGGTGTGTCTGAATGATGGGAAAGGAACAAGAATAGAAGTGTGCACGAATAACAGCACAGCATTTATTTTTAACATTGGTATCAAAAGAGGTGGCAGAGATTTGTGAAGGGGAGTTATGGGAAGACTCAACAGTCAGTTGTGATCGTTGCCCAATATTTTGTTAAATACGTGTAGACAGGGAAGAAGGGGTAAAGGAAAGACAGGCAAAATGTATATTTTTGTTAAGCAAAATGGGGTAATTTTGAGTATTTATGTGAGATGGAAAGTAGAGAAATAGACCTAAATCAAGATATATATATATATATAGTACTGCTAAATGCAGCAATTTTATCAAGTCATTAAAGATAGAAATAGAGTGTTTAAAGTCTTAAACATAACCCATAATGTTCAAAAATGAATCGAATACAAAAGGGCACAAGCACATGTAAGGAAAGTGGTGAGAAAAGCAAAAAGACAAAGCTGGAGGTAATTTTGTTACAAAATAGGCAGAACAACTCCTATAGGTGATGTATGGGGAATGATAACAAATATGAGGTGAGACAGAAGACAGTATCCAATATTAGAAAATGAGGAATTTTTTATTTTATTTTTATTTATTTGTATTTTACTTTATTTATTGGAAAACTGATGATAGTCTATGGCACTTTTTTGTCAGACATTTGACGTTTGAAATTTTAATTATTAAAATTATTTAAAATGTGACTTTAAGACCCACAGTAGTGTGTAACATCATAAATAGTCTTTAATCTTTTTTTTCTTTCTTTTTCTTTTTTTAAAAAGCCTATTAAATTGCAGTTGTTTGAAATTAAATATTATAAACACAGTGGCTTCAGTGAGTCAGGCATGAATTGTAGTAATGGCAAAAACTTGCAGCGAAAATACAAACACTTCCACTTTTCACTCTTTTAGAAATAATTTTCTTTCGTTTAAATGAAATATGAAAAAGCTGTGGGATTGACTATTTCATGTCGCCCTCTCTTGGGAAGTTGAAGAACAACACATATTGACTCGACGTTCCACACGGCATAAATCAGCCTTCTAGCGAACAATTATGGCCGCCATGTTAAAGGGTCGTCGCGAATGGAGAAAGGTGCCTCAAGTTGTTCCTGGCAACAGCGGCTTATTTGGCATTGGAAGAAGATGACGTTCAAATGCGTTCCAAGGTTCCATCTAACCGACTAACTCCAACTCAGTTCAAAATTCAATGTATAAAATGCTCTTTGTAAATTCTGTAATTCTACTGAGACTACACGCATTATTTTGTATTTATACTACAGGGCTGTTGAATGCTTGATTCTGATTGGTTGAGAACGTTCTAAGGTGTGCAATTATTTTCAGGGAAACGCACGGCTAAAGTAGTTCCAGGCAGGTCTTGACCGCATTACAGTTCCATATCACTTCGCGTAGTCAACCGTAATAACGGAAAATAGGATACAATTCATAACAAGAAGTGACAGCGACAAATCCACTTCAACTTCAAGAGGAAAAAAAATGACAGACTATTTTGATTTTCCGAAGTAAATTTTAATATTTATGGTGAACATAAACATTTTAACAACTGGGCTGACCGCAGTATTGGATAGCTCAGATGAAAAAACAAATAAACGGAAGAGGACATCAAAGGCAGCCGGCAACAACAAAAGACATAAAACAATCAGCTGAAGAACAGCCAGACCGACTCGAGGGCTGAAAAACATGAAGAAAACACAAAAAAAACAACAGCTTGGGCTGTCAATGTGTTTAACGTGCAGTTTAATTTTAATAAATAAATTCGTTCGAATTAACGAATGAATTATAACGTATGAATTAATAAATAAATTAAATAATATGACGCACATGATTTTCTGTCTCATTATTGCAACCTCTGTCTCTCTAATAACTACACTAATAACTGCATTAGTCTGCTGTCAGTGGCTCAAACCTCCGTTACTAACTCTAAAATGTCGTTTTGGAATTAGCAACGGAGGCATGGGATTAGATGCGTAAGAAATTAGTCCTACATACAAGAGCGTTTTAATGACAAAAACTTGACAAACGTCTAGAATCACATCATCTGAACAATGTTTCGAGGTGTGGTAACTAGTACAAGCGGAATAATTGACTCCGGGCTGTTGAATTATTAGAAAAATAATGCACACCCGAGGTGTAACGGCCACTCCGCTTCGCGTCGTGACCGCATTACCACCCCGGGTGTGCATTATTTTTCTAATAATTCAACGGCCCGTCGTCAATTATTCCTTACGTGAATGTTGCTTTTGGAAAAGCGTGCAGTATTTCTTAATAGAAAAAAAAATGGGTTTGATGTTAGGCTACTTGCTCTTTTGAAGATATAAAATACGGTGCATATATAGAGGATTGTCTATTACCTTTTTTAGATAAATAATGTTATCATATTGGCAAAACACTTCATCCACAAATGCCGATTTTTCAAATCTCAAAATTGAAATTATTGGATTTATTTGTAAAATATCATTTGTTTTAAAAGCTATGGAGACGCCCCCTGTCATTTAATATTTATGGTATTATTTGCATAGGGCCTACTTTGTGCTGTTTTTTTTCCTTCTTTCTTTTGTTTTATATAGCCAACTGTTTTGTGCATAGTTGTATTGATTTGGTCTTCCATTAACAACAACAATAATAATAATAAAGAGCCTACACCCTTCAACCCTACAAAGCGCTCACGCTGTACACCATAGATGTTCATACGTAGATCCAATATGGCGGACGCGCCGACATATCGCGGTCCATAGAAACAGCTGATAATAAGGTATCTACGTGTAGATTTCTATGGGGTAACCCCTTCGAAGGGTTCGGGAACTTATGGTACAGTGATGAGCCCTTATGAGTGGAACGCACCCCTAATGTGTAGCGCGTAGTGGAGGCGTCATATCCTCGAAAGGGCGGTGACCGTGCGTGCAAACAGCACCGTCAATAGTACGGTCGGTGTTCATAGAACTGGATTGAGTACTTACATATCTGACTATTTGTATAGCCCTTTTCCGTCGTCCTTAAGGGGAAAAACGAATCTCCGTTTTAAACAACTTTTTAAAAACCCCTCGGACAGGGAAAAATGGGGAATTGCTACACGGTGGGACCAAACGAAGCCTTGGTGGTATCAGGTAACCTCTCCATTCCCTTTCCTCCCTCAAAACAATCCGCTACACCCTGCATAATCTGCATGCATCGTATTAATCTGAAATATAGCAACTGTACAATAAATTGGTGAGTGCAATATTTGCTCAACCCCGAATGCTTATTTTCTCAAGTGTTTCGCTGCATAAACACTCGAGCTTGATTTGATGTTGGCTAATGATGTAAGTAAACATGCACGATTTACAGTGCTCTTTTGGTGTGTCGTCAAGATCACGTGGTATAATTTATGTCAATTTTATTTACCACATTAATACTTAAAATCACCTTATCTATATAAATATCATATTATAAATATTAGAATAAAAGTGGGTTACACGGTTTACATGGCATGCTTTGGTGTCAAACAATGATACAATTGAGCAAATTGTTTAAATTTGTATGCTTATACCAAAATTACAGTACATTAGTAATACTATTGGTAGAATGTGTATTATTACCATATCATTTGTATTTTCTTGTGCTTAAATATACTCTATGTGTGGCACACTGTCAATTACTGGCAATAATTTTGATGTAAGACTGACATTTTCTTTTTTCATGTACATTCTCTGATATGTTTGGAGAACAGATCTGTATTGTTAGATTTCAGGAAGAGTTTCCTAGCATAATTTACCTCTTTTAATAATTACAAAGACCTACTATATCTACACCGCATCGCATGGTAAACACTATAATCAGGAGTCCAGCTTGATTCCCAACATTTTAGGCAACATGGCCTGGTTGCTATAACATTGGCGCATGTAATACATCTATATTATCTCTCTAAACCCCAGGTGGCCTGTCATGGTTGACCTTATATACTCTGATCAGCCACAACATTAAAATCACATGCCTAATATTGTGTAGGTCCTCCTCGTGCCATCAAAACATTGTTCTCATCACAATTGTACAGGGCGGTTATCTCAGTTACTGTACAATTTGTCAATTTGAACCAGTCAGGCCATTCTCTCTCATCAACAAGGCGTTTCCTTCCACAGAACTGCTTAGTTGCTTTGCTTGATGCAGGCCAATAATTTGCCCCTTCTGAAACACATTAACATCTTTTCCGTGACTATGGGATACGTCTTCTGACATGGTTGTTTAAGAAATGAGAAGCTACACGCACAAGTTAGGGTTAAAAGAATTGTTGCCAGCTAATGATCTAATCATAGGCTCTTATAATGATAATATCTGCTTATTTAAATCCAAACCGCTACTTTTTGGGCCAGCCGTGTATATGCTTAATCTGTGCAATATCTACTCTTTCGTGTTAACTCCTCTTTATGATGTCCATCAACAGTGCACTTTAACTTTATTTCAGTGCGAGCAGCATTTGTTAACATGAACGCAGAAAGAAAATACACACTGCTTCTGTCCTGCTTCGGTGTGCTGTGTAAAACAGGCATAAGACAAATCTATATTTGGGATGAAATGCTGTATTAAAATCCCAAAATGACTGCATCAAACAAATGTTCACATTTAAAAGTGGGATTAGTGTGGAATGTGTTATTTGAATGTGCATTTGTACCAAGTATGTCTTGTTTATTTTCCCAGGTGGCTGCTGTGGCTCAGATGAGAAGAGCTATACAGTGGGAGGATGGGCATGGGCATGGTGGCTTATCACCGATATACAGAAGTAAGAATGTCCTTTCATCACATTCACTCATGCTGCATGGGGATTAGGATCGTTTAAGAGACGTGCCACAACATTTCTCTTGCTAGACCCTTAACTTGTTCTGAATAAAATAAGTGCATGTCCCTGTGCCTATTGTTGTGCTCCCCAACATGTTTAAGACTGTTAAAGGGATATTTCACCCAAAACTTTTTATTCTGTCATCATTTTAGGGTTTTTCCTGGGTCAAAAATGTTCTTCGGTGATATCTGACTTATACAGTCATCCACATGTTCAAAGTTGGTTTATTACATTTAATTAATATGTAACAATTACTTAATTGCATTTCATGTTTACATTGGATAAGAGTTATTTTTCACCATCTAAGTATATGGAACCTTTTAAATTCAATGTTGAATTTTTTAATCTACATAATAGAGTAGCATATTTAATCTGAAACTGCAGCATTTTTGTCAAAATAACACTGTAAAACCCTGCATTTACTCATTCTAAAGATGTTTTAAACCCGTATGACATTCTTTTAAAAATTTTTGGAACCCAAAAGGAGATATTAGGAAGAATGACAGTCTCAGTCAACATTCACTTTGCTTGCATCTTTTTTCCATACAATGAATGTGAATGGTGACTTGGGTTAAATTCAGCCTAACATCTACTTTTTTGTTCCACAGAGTCATACAGATTTGGAACAACGTGAGGTTGAGTAAGTGATGACAGAATTTTCATTTTTGAGTTAAATGTTTAAGGCCCGTAAATAATTATGGAAAAACGGATAAACCTTGAAAACAAAAATAACTTCCTTTCCTTACCAGAAAGAGTATATTGTTGCTGTCTACACCCTGCCTACCGGTCTGCTAACCACTCTTAATGTTAATGTTAAATGCACATTCAGTGATGTAGTCACCGATCTAGAAGGCTTACAGACTTTATAAACAAACATTATGTTTAATATAGCAGAACCTCTGGATCCAGGGTCATAGTTAACAATACTACAAGGTGGACTGTGGTTCAGCTTCAATGGCTTCGATTAGAAGATAATTAAAGGAGCAGCATCTGTTGATGAATACATTGGAGTGTAGTCATTCCAAATATCGGTGAAACATTTGTGTTAAAATTGTATGTTTTGTTCAGTATGAGGATTATTTATTGTGTAGAGAACAAGCAATTCATGAACTGGTAAACACATTAGCAAGACACCAAGTCATATGTGTGAAATGTATATTTATTTGTTGAGTATTTAAAAGTTAAGTATTTATTTGTTGAGTATTTTCTTTTTTCTTCCATTATTGATATTGACTATGCTCTGAGAAGGTTATCTAAAATAATCAGCCTGCCTTTTTTTCTGATGCTCCTCTTCTGTTAATTTCTTGAAGTGTTTGCCAAGCTAACCTGCCATTATGTCACCTTTTTTTTTTTTCTTAAAGTCTGTTTCCAGAATCTCGCTTCTGAGAACCGGATTATTATGCTAAATCTACTCTGCGTAACTATCAGATCAACTGAGGAAATTCAAATAAAAGTTTAAACATTAAAAAAAAATATATTAATATGAGTCCATAATAATAGGATGGAAAATTTTTATATTCAAAGGAAAATTCTAAAATAAGAAAAGAGAAAAATAATGTAGGCATCTAAAAAAACTATGCACCCAAAAATATTTTTAATGAAGAGCCTTGTTTATGTTTGTTTTTGTAAGCTGTGGTTCTAGTGGGTGAGTGCATAGCTTAGAAACAAGGCTGGGTGGGATATATCTTACCCTCCCCCCTTTCCTGAAAAATAACATTGTAATCTGGTTTACTGGCAGCTCTAAGAGCTATATTGATCTAATTTTAAAAGACTGAGAAGGATAGAGAGGCTTGCTGCAGCACAATTGCTTCAAAGAAATGCACAGCTGGGTAATCCCTACTGTTGTACTGCATCCACTTAAGATATTTCAGTCCAACAAAAAGAGCAGATATATTCCAAAGGGTAAAAAACAACTAAAAAAATTACAGGATAAGCTGCTCATTTTAAAGTGTGGTAGAATCCTTTTACTCTTCTGTACAGCATGTTTTGAATAGACTGCGTTTAATGGGCTCCATCCTCAGCTCCTGTTAAATGGTTTTCCAGAGAACTGCACATGAGCACTGTGAACTTTGGTGGTGGTACATGATATACCAACTCTAGATATAGGCTGAATCCGAATTTTCATTCTTATACGAAGTACAAAATTAATGTACTGTGTTGTAGATGGTAAAGTGTGTCGTTTTAAATATTAAGCCAGTATGGTGTATACTACATCAATGGGATTATGATGCAATAAAGGCAAAACTGCCTTTAAAACATTTAATCTGTTACTCATGTAAACTGAATATTGTGATTATGATATGGCGATTATGCTTAATCAGAGTAATGATAATCACAGTAAGAAATGTGGAGTACTCCTATTTTAATCACTTTATACTGGCATGTAAATTCTTTAATCGCATTTCTTCCAGTCTGACTAAAGTGCGTCTGCATCCGTGCCGCAGACGGATCATGTTCCACTCAAGCACAGGTTAGAAAACGTTGCACAAAAGCTGCACTTTCTTTTTGGCTTCATGTAAAACAGCAGTTCCATGGACCATTTTACAGCAGAGGTACTCCCCCATCTATAGCCCCATGGCAAAAGAAAACATATTTTCCCAAGTTGTGAATGTCCATTTGCAGTCTGACTTGAATGTTGGTGAGATAAAAAGACAATACACAGAAGTGCTTATTTTATAGTTACTCAGCCAGACTCACCTGTTGCATGAAGAAGTTATCAGTAATGAACATTGCTCTGTCATAGATCTTTAAATGAGTGGCTTAGGAATGAAATGCAAAGGATAAAATTTAATGCAATGCATAGTGGACGTGAGGGTTGTCACAATGCCAACAACAGTACTAAAACCAAGGAAATGTCATTATTCTCAATACCAGTTTTGAGACAGCTCAAACTAATATCCTTTTAAACACATTATTTTATTTAAAAAGTTAAATATTCAAAGAAAAACTAAGCAATTCAATTAAAACAATGGCATG
Organism: Xyrauchen texanus; assembly: GCF_025860055.1. NCBI lineage: Eukaryota > Metazoa > Chordata > Actinopteri > Cypriniformes > Catostomidae > Xyrauchen > Xyrauchen texanus. The sequence continues at coordinate 26,588,385 of NC_068278.1, forward strand.
CAACCTTAAATTACTAATCAATTAAATAAACCTCTTCAAGTAATTGGTAATAAAGAAGCAGTGAGTGGTCTTCTCTTTTTCTTGTCACTATTGTTTTCTGACTAATATAAATTACATAATAGAGAGAGACGGCTCTTTTTAGGATGCTTTTTTAATTCTCCAGTGTGGTCTTTTAATTAATTAATACATTTTTATGTATGCACACTTTTGACATCACTAAGCGACATATTGAAAAATGCACCAATTCAGTTACATGAGATTTCAAAGCGAAATGATATGATGCAGAAGATCTCTCCACCTGCTGCAGACAACAGCTCCCTGATGGTCTGGATAGAACTACTATCAACAACAGCACCCATCCTCCCTAACCTTGAACCCTGACCTCTGCCCTCCCCATCACATGTTTTAACACACTGATAATATTGTACTGTCCTGCCTCCCCACCCCTCATTTCCCTTTCTCCCCCTCCCCTTCGCCCCATCTCCCTGCATAGACTCTCTCTGGAGATAATGACCATCCTCTGTCGCTGCGAGAATATCGAAACTTCGGAGGGTGTCCCCTTGGATGTGACAGGGGTCGCTCAGGTAATCATATTTAATGAAAAAGCCAACCAAATGAGAGAGAGAGATAGAGAGAGAGTAAAGGGAGAACAATTTCAGGAGCTCAGGATGTGAAAGATAGTGGCCTGGTTTCATTTCCTGCGTTACCCACACACACATGTGCTCTCACGATCTTTTCCACACTCTTGTGTTGCATTTTTCTCTGCAGTGAAGGAGATACATTTCTCACTATCCTTGTCTGGTGTTTGGTTACTCAATGCGCCCATGGTTCATGTAACTAATGGCTCACATCAGTGTGATCTGACTGCTGGGTTACTGTAATGAATGATGAATGGTTTAGATACTGGGGTCTTGGGGAAAATTAAGGGTTGAGTTATAATCTATTTTTTTATTATTATTATTATTCAAATAGACTTTGGGTTGAGGAAATATGGGAAGACCTTGTACCAACAAGTATTGGAATCTGAATCCAGAGCATTCCATTACTGCCCACAGTCAAAACACCTGATTTGTGTGGACCAATGGTTATGTCTTCATACTTTCACCCTACAGTCAAATTCATTTTGTGTTGTTTACCTTCATGCCTTCCTTTTAATCCCACCTTCTTTACTGTTTTCGCACCACTTTCCTTTACATTCTTCCCGTAGTTCATAGACAACTTTTTTGGTTTGTTTCCCTTTTTTGCATTTCCACAGGATAACCCTTGAGATAATGACCCTGCAACCCAAGTGTGAGGATGTAGAGACAGCGGAGGGGGTAGCTATTACTGTCACAGGTGTGGCACAGGTAAACAACCTTACCTCACCTAACCTCAGCTCCAAATGCCTCTTTCAGGATTGCCAGGCTGGTTTCAGACCCAACAGCCCGCTTCCACCTATTTTTCTGTCATTCCTTTACCTCTATCCTTGTCCCTGAATTTGACAACCTCAGAATGTGACTGTGCCAATTTTAGGATTTCTTATCTGACTGAATGTCACTGACTTTCACTTGGCTTGATGTTTAGTCAATTAAAGACTGAACAAAGCAACTACATTTTAATTTGCTGTTGTAAGGATCTTTTTTTCTTTTTTCTTTTTTTTAAACAATCTATCTGGGGAGAACTTCTCTCATAAAAGGCATTTTACATGATATGCAATAGACAATCTTTCTATACATAAGCAGCATTGGGTAAGTTACTCAAAGTAATCCACTACAAATTAGTAATTACTTCTCTAAAAATCAGATTAGTGATTACTTCATTGAAAAGTAATCAAATTATCGATTTATTTAACACTTTCCTGCTTGATGAATTCATAATAATGTCTATATTTCCTCGGTCAATGTTATATACATGTCATATATTCAGCACCACATCTTTCTCCCTCACTATGACTCAATATTGACTCTTCAGCTGTCAGAGAAACGCAAACGGATATGCATTTGAATATTATTAATTTTTGAAGTGTATTCTACATAATATTATTTTAGAAAATATGCATAACACTAGTAATATACTTAAAAGTAACTGACTTGCTTGAAAGTCAGTAACTGTTATTGGATTACAAGAATTAAAAATATAATGCATTGCATTACTTGTTTGCTTATTTCTATTACAGTAATTTATTACTTTGTAATCAGATTACACACAACACTACACAAGTGCCTGTGTGGAAAGCACCAGCAGAGCGATGCCCACTACAATGCTAGCAAGTGAAAAAATGCTCTAAATGAGGCGATTACTGTAAATTGTATTCTGTGTAACATGTAAAGGATAGCCAAAGAAACAAAATTAGTGAAATAAATTGACATTTATATAGCCATAAAATGCGGCAACAGTTACTAGTGTTCTTTGCCATATAAAAGCTAATTGCCATTTTCATTGGTTGTGAATAAAATGAACTCTGAGTGATAAATGACATATGGCTGCAACAGTAAGAAAATTAGCAAAAAACTTTTTATTTACCATGAAATGTCCTGCTAGCAGTCGTCAGTGTTGGGCAAGTTACTCAAAAGAAGTAATCCGATTCAAATGACTAATTACTTCCCTAAAAGTATTAGCAGATTACTTTAATGATTACCTCATTTTAAAAGTAATGGCATTACAAGTTACTTTTCTTTGAAGTTACTTTCTGAAACACTTTTCTGCTCATCAATTTCAAAATAATCTCTATATTTCCTTGTTGTTCATCATCATTCACCCTTCAGCTGTAGATGTACAGTTGAAGTCAGAAGTTTACATACACAGGTTGAAGTCATTAAAAAATGTTTTACCTCTCCACAGATTTAATATTAACAAACTATAGTTTTGGCAAGTCATTTAGGATATCTACTTTGTGCATGACAGAAGTAATTTTTCCAATAATTGTTTACAGACAGATTGCTTCACTTTTAATTTGACTATATCACAATTCCAGTTGATCAGAAGTTTACTATACACTAAGTTAACTGTGCCTTTAAGCTGCTTGGAAAAGTCCAGAAAATTATGTCAAGCATAAGTATAAGTCTCCTAGAGATGAGCATAGTTTGGTGTGAAAAGTGCAAATCAATCCCAGAACAACAGCAAATTACCTTGTGAAGCTGCTGGAGGAAACCGGTAGACAAGAAACTATATCCACAGTAAAACGAGTCCTATTTTGACATAACCTGAAAGACTGCTCAGCAAGGCAGAAGCAACTGTTTCAAAACCGCAATAAAAAAGCCAGACTACAGTTTGCAAGTGCACGTATGGACAAAGATCTTAATTTTGTAGAAATGTCCTCTGGTCTGATGAAACAAAAACCGAACTGTTTGGCCATAATGACCATCTATATGTTTGGAGGACAAAGGGTGAGGCTTGCAAGCCAAAGAACAACATACCAACCATGAAGCATGGGGGTGGCAGCATCATGTTGTGGGATTGCTTTGCTATAGGAGGGACTGGTGTTACCTGTTCAAATTATGACTGTCTTGCCCTGACTAGCCAAAACTCCACCTTCTGTGACAAAATATATTTGATCTGTATTTCAATCGGGTCAATTCCCTGAGGCCATTCAACGACATTTAGCGTTTCAGCTCTGCTTCAGCACTTTTAATATTCCCTTCCAATTCTGAGTTCTCATGCTTTGGATTTTTTGGTGAATGAGGCATACTGTATGATCCGACCCCTAAGAACCGCCTTAAGAGCCTTCCAAGCCACGCCCACAGAGGATACTGAGAACCAGTTGGTCTCCATGTAAATATTGATTTCAGCCTTTAACATTTGTTGGAAATCAGGATTTCCTCTCAAATTTTTCAGCTTCCTGTGGAGAAAGATGCATTTCTTGAAGAAACACTATCATATTTCTTAGAGAAAGAAAGAAGAGAAGAGAAATAACCTTCCTTCTTTTTATGGGGTGACCCATAACAACCCATTCACATTCCACGTGGAGAGAGACAATCCATTCATTAACATTTGACATTTTGACATATATGAAAAAATAGATTGTGTGTCAAAAACAAGACCATATTCCAACATTAGTTCCAAAACCCGAACATCCCCTAGAACGAAACAAACAGAAAAAAGAAAAACCCCACTCACGACAGCACCAACTGACATCTGTCCCTCCAAACTCAAACATCTACACCTACGAGAACCCCTGCAACAACTTAGCCATCGGATTGCTCAAGTATCTATACAAATTTTGTGAGAAAACAAACTTCAGCCAATAGGAGGAATAAGTGTGTAAATTTTGTTAGAAAACAAACTCCAGCCAATAGGAGGAATAAGTGTGTAAATTCATCCATAAAACTGTCCTGAAGGTGTGTTACTCTTCAAAATAAACTCTAGCCGCTAGGCGGAACCAGCACAAAAAAAGCGTGCAGGTTCTTCAAACAGTCAAGCGAATGTTCATAAGTCATAAGATGACTTAATGAAGGACATCGCTTGCTTTGGGCATGTGAATGTTTTACGGCCATCCTTAACATCTATTCTTAATTTGGCTAGGAATATCAGTGCAAAAGCGACCTTTGTTGATGTAAGAGTTTCTTGCATTTCTTGACTTGATCGTGTTCCTCTCTTGTTGAAGTCTGGGAACAAGAAAAGGCTATGGTTATAAGATAGCCTTCCTTTACTTCCCGCCTCACGTAAGATCTTTGTCGGATGATCTCAGAAATTTGGCCAGAATCGATGTCTCCCTCCACGAGTCGCCGAGCAGGAACCCTGTGAGCTCACTCAATTTCCAGCTTATGGTCTGCTATGTCGAGCAGATTCGGAAAGAACCCATCCAGGAACTTCAACATATCCTGTCCCTCTACTCCCTCAGGAATTCCAACGATACAGATATTATTCTGCCGGCTATGGTTCTCCGTGTCCTCCAGCTTCTTCCAGACACGCTCCAAATCCACCATGGTCGTTAACAGATTAGCAGATAATTCCCTCTGATGATTCAAGGTAATTGATCTGTTTCTCGACATTCCCCACTCCACTCTTGTAAACTACATGGCAGTGATTGATTGACTTATCACTGCAAGATCCTTCAAGTCAGCAATGACCTTCATCAGCATTGCCGACATGTACCGCATCTCTCGCCGCATTTCGCACACCTCCCCGTCTAAATCGACTCCCAGGCTTGCGGCCTGCTCGGGGGAGTCAGCTTGAGCACGCAAGTGTCTTTTAATGTCTCCAGAGCCTGAGGATTTTGAATTCTTTGACATATTGTCCTCCTAGAACAGTTATGGAACAGAGTGTATCGAATCGCACCGGTTTATGTCATTAAAAGTATTAAAACTAGCAAAGTGTGCAGAGCTCGTCATTCACACGTACAAATTTTGCAGGGTGCCACGTGACATATCGACATTTCACATTCTTAAAATATAGTGATTCTAACTGGCCTAAGACAGGGAATGTTTTCTAAGATTAAATGTCAGGAACCAAATTGGTCCAGTTAATAGGGAGGGTCACATGGGGTAACCTCCTCATGGTCACGATTAGTGGTTCTCGCTCTAAATTGGGCATGTGGTAAGTTGATCGTGGAGAGTAACATGTACCTCCTCATGCGGAGTCTTCGTGGTGTCATGCACAACGAGCCACATGATAAGATGCATGGATTGACTATCTCAGAAGCGGAGGCAACTGATACTTGTCCTCTGCACCCGAATTGAGGTGAGTAACAGTGCCACCACGAGGACCTTCTAAATAGTGGGAATTGGCATTCCAAATTGGGAGAAAAGGGGATATATATATAAATGAATAAAATACAAAAATAAATAAAATACAAAAATATATTTTTTTAGATGTCAGGAATTGTGAAAAACTGAGTTTAATTGTATTTGGCTAATGTGTATGTAAACTGCTGACTTCAACTGTACATAATTCTTGTTTTAAATACATTTTTATGTAAATATTATTTAATATGTAACCCTAGTAATGTACTTGAGACTTGCTTGAAAGTCAACAACTGTAATCTGATTACATTAATTTTAATTGTAATGTGTTACACTTTTTTGTTTTACTCAAAGTAATTTTATTATAGTAACGTATTACTTTGTAATAAGATTGCACCCAACACTGGCAGTCCTACAATACAAAGCCGCAGGATTTGCGTGTATCGCCTAAAACACCCTTTATGCAGGGAATTCTTAAAATTCATTAAGGAAAACTATTCAACAATTTACAGATAAGAATATAATAATGTTATGTTGTTCTGTGACATTCATTAATATGTAGTGTAGTGATGATAGATATTTTGTCATTGTTTCCTTTTTTAAGCTTCTAAATGCTTTTCTCAAACAGATAAAAGGAACCTGAATGAAATTGGATGTTGATGTTTTTTCCCCCCTCTGTTCACTTTACTCTTGACATTTTATTTGCATATTTTGTTGTTCTACTGTCACTGTGCCAAAACGTGCAATGTTTTAAGTTACACGTTTACTGTCATGAACATTTGTTCTTTTCAAAAGCCATCTTCAGACAGTAAAAGGGCACCAACTTATTTACACTACCAATACAACTGAACATGTGGTGGTGGTGGTTCCTCTACTTGTAGGATCCTTAATTCACAAGACTTTATCTCAAAGCCTACATTTTTCCCTTCAGTTATTTTCTTAGTCTGGAGTTGCCTTGAACAATGAGAGCATTGTAATACAGAAAGTCAGTCCTGCCATTACAGGCCATTTACCTCTCATAGCCACATGTGATTGGATGAGGAACCCAAACAAGGCATTCCACAATTCGGTCTCCATAGAGACTTGGACTCTACTGTAGGTCTCTCCATAGAGAGCCTCAATGATTATATTTGTCCCTTTTATCAAAATAGAAAAGGTTATTCTATCAAGTGAAAAGAATGATTCTGTGATATGCTGCTTTAGCCCTTCAAGTTACACCCCCTCCATTATTAGAGCACTTCTGAGAAGTTTTCCTCATGTGTTTTGTAAATGGAGGCCTTGTAGCTGTTGAAGTAATGGACCCACTTATCTGTTGACAACCCATTTATTCCTCTGCATTGACCTCTTCCGTGAGCCTGTTTTCTAAAATAAATCAATCCCCATGCATTTTAACAAGCAGATACCGATATAGATCCAGATAATGTCTGGACTGTGATTTCTTTATCCTAAGTAAAGATAAATTCACATCTGGAAAACTTCAAGAGAGAAAAATCCCAGGCTTTCAGTCTTGTCCTAATTTCATTTTCACGCTTACATGATTTTTCCCCCTTTGTGTTTATGCTGTGATTTCCCATGAGTGCATTATGAGTATGATATATTGTTCTAGTTTGGGCTTGGGGGAAATTGTGGTCATTAATGTGTGTAGCCTTCGTTTGAATGCTTGTCACAAAACTGCTCCCCCTGTTGACTGAATTGTAGAACATTCCATCATTTATTTAAATGTTTTATGTTTGATTCTGTAATTGGCTGAAATTAATCCAGTACTACTCTAATAAATAATAAACTCCATACTCTTACTAAATAATGGCCTTTTCGGCCTTTTTCACTGTTCTATCAGTATAGTCTGAATCATGTCAAGATGTATGTGTGGAGAGATGATCCAGATCATAGCATTTGAGTAGAACATATATCTAGGACATCAGAGATACTGTACCAGTATGTATTTAAAATTGAGTTATTTGAGATTCAGATTGAGTTATTTTTCCCACCCACAACTATGCAGAAAATACTACCCTGTATTGCACTGCTTGTAAGATACCTCCCTCTTTAACTGTTTAATGATTGCATGATTATGGGATGATTGCACAGAAGCTGACCTTTGATACTAATGTGAAATGAGCTTTCTTCATTGTCAAATTCTGCTTCAAGAAGCTAGCATTTAAACTAAAATGAAATATTATCAGCTTTGATAAAGTTTTGATGTGTGAAAGGGAAGCTGATTGTAGTTTAGTGCAGAGGGCGGCTTCTTTCTGAAACATTAGACCCACAAAAACTCACCTCTTATTTTTTTTTAAGAATGAACAATCTCCTTTAATTTTAAGATCTGTGGAGAATGTGCTTCATAGACTCGAGGAGTTAGGCCTTCTGAGCTATATGTGTTTGCACATTGGTTGCATTCAGAACTCAAATGTTGTCATCATCCCTAAAAAAATTTTTTTTTTTAAATAAATCCCTGCAGTTATGGTTTTACTTTCCTTTACACTAATTGTATGTTCCATTGCTTCAAACTTGGGCTGGGTGATATAGCTAAATAATTATATCTCATTATTCGCTCTGAAATGTTTTAATATGAAGGCCTGTTTTCCACACTGTTACTCACTAAACATTTGTATGTGCCAGTATAATAATACATTGCTATAAACAGCAACATTATCCTACATATGTTTTAGTAAATGCAATGGTTCATTGAACCTGACATTATGAACTGATTCACGGAGTTGAATTGAACTAACCAACTCTAATGCTGTTTTTGCTACTGAAGTTTAGGAAGACAAGGAATTATTATGAAACCAGTCTAATAAACTAAGCTTATCAAGTAATCAGGATATTGCTTTATTTTATATCACCAGCAAAATTATTGCAAGTATATTGTAAATATTAAATGTATATCGCCCAACCCTACTTTACACTGCTTGAATGTTATGACACTTGAGACTCCTTAAGCCTTTTTTAAATTTTATATATCTGTTTTAAAATTCATTCAATTTAATTTAACTGGGTTCTTTTTTTTAGATATTTATTTTTATTTAAGCTTTTGCATGTAAATTCAGAGTGCATTACTAAAGATTGAAACATGTCCCGTAACAAATCACGCATATGTCCAATCACAGGCTCAGTTATACATACTGAAATTATCCAGCATGTTTGGTTGTGCTTAAAGGGCTTGTTCACCCAAAAATTCTCTCATCATTTACTCACTCTCATGCCATCCTAGATGTGTATTGACTGTATTCTGCAGAACACAATTTAATATATTTAGAACAATATCTTTGCTCTGAAGGTCCAAAAAGTACATAAAGGCAGCATAAAAGTTACCCATCAGACTCGATGATTTAATTAATATCTCCTGAATCGATCCAATACATTTTGGGTGAGAACAACACAAAATGTAACTTCTTTTTCACTGTACATCTTGTCAATGCAGTCTTTAGGTACGATCATGATTTCAGCTTGGTTGCACTTCTTAATGCTTGATGCATGCACCAGAGCCCTTTTATCTTGGGGAGCCTACAAGATTAGCAAAGCAATGCATAATGCAGTAGTCCCATAGATATTCTATGGGTTGTACACTGGCGAGTAGACAAGACCAAATGTTTTTTTTGTTTGTTTTTTAAATGGATGTCTATGGATGAGATGCTTCAGTGTGCTGAATAAACAGTTTTTGTGAGGAAACAGCATTGACCGCCTGTCTGCGACTCTTCAAAATTTTTTACACTAAACAATCCTTTTAGAAAGGATGACGTGAGTTTACTTCGAAAAAATTGCTGTTTTATAAAAGTCACAGACCATTTTGTAAAAGGTAGGTGCCAGTTTATGGCTCTCTCCATTCATTTGTATGATATCTGCAAACGGTGTATTACTGTCGTAACAAGCTAGTTGACCATTAAGCTGTCTCCAATGGTAAAAACGCAGAGGTTGTTATTTCAGTATAGAAGATCTCTGGTATGCGCAATGTGCTAGATGTCTCTAGGAAGTGTAATCAAGCTTGAAATCATGATCTCAATGAAGACTGCTGATGTCCAGATTTATAGAGAAAAAGGTGTTACATTTTGGTCTGTTCTCACCCATTGCTGATTAGATTAAGCAACATTTTTGGTTGAACTATTCCTTTAATGCTTAATGTCTGTCCCCCGTACCTCCAGAGTGTTATGTGTTGTCCTTATTCAGAATAGATGTACTTCCTACATAAAAGCCAGTCTAAATGAGAGAGAGAGAGAGAGAGAGCGATGAGAATGAGATTCCATAAAACAGCTTTTTTCTTTAAAGCTGAAGTATGTAATTCCAGCAACACTAGCACCACCAAACAGAATTGCAAAAATAAACATTGTTTACAAAATCTAAATATGGCCCTCGTCTATTGTTGTTCAAACCATCAGATGATCCCTTGTGGGGCGGTCAAAGTGGGTCACTCAAAACAAACAGGTATTTTTATAGCGCCACAGAGACACAATGTTTACAGTTTTCAAGATAATTGATCTATGAATGGCTTTCTTATAGTTGTCTCTGCATGTGAAGCTTGGATAGAAGAAAGTATTTAACACTGAAAAACTTACATACTTCAGCTTTAAACATGGAGGCAAGTAGCCCATTTAGATTGTTTCAGAGTGCAAATTGTGATCAAGTGCTGTGTACAATGAGAAAATGAGGTCTGTTTCTGAAATATTGTTACCATTATAACTATAAATGTTTATAAAACATCAACTGTTCTATATCTTTTTATGAGTTTTAAACATCTCTATGGCATGTTGTATTCTAGGTGCATGTCTGTGTTGGAACATGACCGTATGTTTGTTCTATCAGGTGAAGGTCATGAACGACAAAGAGTTACTGGGTTATGCTTGTGAGCAGTTCCTGGGGAAGACAGTTGCAGAGATTAAAAGTGTAATTCTGCAAACACTGGAAGGTCATTTACGCTCTATTCTGGGTGAGTGACGCTGGGCTCTTAAATCTCCATCTCTAGTGTTGCTCTCTTATGAAGTTTTTGGTAGTTCAGTAGAGAGGACAGTATGCACAGTCAGTGTTCATGTATAATCAAATACATGACCAGTAACCTCGCCGGTTACTCATGTAACATCGGTTCCCTGAGATAAAGGGAATGAGACATTGCATTTGAACGCTATGGGGAAAATCCCTTTTCCTCTTGTGATTGGAAATTATGTTTGAGCTCCGCCTCTTTAGGCACTCATTTGCCCAATATAAGTGGGTGCTTAAACATAATTTCTTCAGAATTTGTGACTGAGGGACAAGAACGCGTCGCTCTTTCCTCGAAACTCTGAAGTAGTTGTGCGGCCAAGTTTTGCAAGGTCTTGTTCCCTTCATCTCAGAGAACCAATGTTATGCAAGTAACCGGAGATGTTTCCTATCGCTTTAGTTCACTCGACATTGCATTTGAACGCTTTGGGGAATAGAGTCCCATCACGCCGCACTATGTAGCGTCAATCCCTAGATTTATCTGGGTAGAAACACTTAGAAGAATGTGTATATGTGGTTATGGGCCTTCTGAAGATCTATACGAGTCATATAATACACACAGAATAATTAACCTCTTCATGACTAGAGATAGGGGGGAGGTTTTATTCTATTGGAAGTGCTTGTGACTTCTAGTGGGCATAAATTGTATAGCGGCCTACCCAGGCTGCTGTATTAAAATTATAACAGGTAGCCTGCCTGAATAAGCAACTCAGGTACACGCACTGGGTGAAGGAATAGTAGCACTCTAGACAGAGAGGACTCGCAAAGTGATGGACACCACATCTATGTTAGAAAACCCTGTGAATGTGTTCTACGAAGACCATCCTGCTGCAAAGCATATATTCTGTAGGGATATACCGTTTGTCCATGCCCATGAGGAAGTCTTGCATCTAGTTAAATGTGTGATTGTATCAACGATCCAGTAAGAGCCTTTGTTTGGAAACGAACATGCCTTTTGTGCATCCTCCATAACAAATGAAGACTGACAGTCTAAACTGGCAAGTGCGCTCCACATACTTGTGCAATGCCCACACGGCATAATAAATGTGCTAAATGCTGCTCCTCCAAATTAGATGGTGAGAAAGCTTGTAGGTGCACTATCTGAGTCCTTGGGACTTGGGACATGGAGTACCAAAGAGGGCAGCGGGCTGTCTCTGCAGAGGCAAATAGGTCAGCTTCCGCTTTGACAAACATTTCCCAAGTCCTCAGAACCTTCTGAGTGTAAAGTCTCCATTCCCCCGCCATCATCCAGGGAACAACATGTCCGCTCTGCAGTTCAGACTGGTTTCGCACGTGTTATGAGGGGAGCTGGCATTTATAAGACGGGTGCAATTTGTCAAAGCTGGACTGGTAATCTGGCATACCGGGCATTTTCCCGGTGGGCCGACGCACTTTGAGGCCGATTGGGGGAGGACTGGCCATCGGGAGAACCATTGGGTCCGGTGGGTCTGCCGCGAAACGGGCCGATTGGGCCCCCCGCTCAACAATTTTTGAGCCAGTTGCTATGTAAAATCCAGGGTGATTTCTCTTCCCAGTCCAGCCCTGTGTGGAGTGTAGGTTGATTTTTCTCTGTGATACATGGAAGCGCGCCACGCGATCGCGAAACGAGTGAGTGGGCGCAGATAATGGGCACAGATAGCTGCTGCTTATCAGACAGCAGCTTTTCACTCAGAGCATGTCACGCAGTTTTGCACAGCACTAATCTTTGCTGCAGGTGCTGGACTCAGGCAAAGAACATCCTGATTCGTCTGCAGGGAATCCCGTCTGCTGAAGGGTGTCCGTCTTCGGTGAAGAGCGGGCTGATGAAGATGAGATGACCCGTTTCACACATACTCCGTTTGCAGTGCGTATGCGGTGCGTATTTTTTCCCGTACCCATGTTAACAGGTTAGAGCTTTTACACTGCACGCGGATGCAGTCCGTCGATCCGTTCCAGTTGCGGTGCGTATACAGCAGTGCAGCGATCGTTTACGGACCGAGTCTGTTTTTGCTGTGCTGCACCGCACTGAATTAAAGTGGCAGCGCATTATTCACATTAAAATAGACATAGATTGACAAGAAACTGTAATCATTTAATCATATACGCATAATTACAGTGAATGTGTTCTACAGTTACTAAATTACAGGGTCAAGAAAAACTAAGAAGTATGATTATAGTCCCAAAAGTTGCAAAATGCCATCATATATGATTTCTTTTCCCTAAAAAAAGACAGAGTGGACCCAAATGCATGTCATTCTTCTCCTTAGCAACAGATATAGTGCAATGGCTTTTCTTCAACTCGAACTACATGTAAAACAAAGAATCACAATGATTAAAATTAATTTTCATACTGTTTCAATGCCTTAATCTCAAAGTTAACGTTTGGATTTAAAATAAAAATTCCTTACACATTTTTTATTTTGTGGCACACAGAAACTGCGGATCAGTAGCGCACTGCAAACGCAGCATATGTGAAAGCACTATAGCGCGTGCTGCTCCTGTACCGTATACGCAGTGCACACGGAGGATGTGTGAAACGGGCATTTGTCAAGATGAGACGATGTCTGTTTTAAAGGAAGAAATTCTGAAGAAATTATGTTTGAGCACCCACTTATATAGGGAAAATGCACTCTTAAAGGGGTGGAGCTCAAACTTCATTGCCAATCACAAGGCGTTATACAAGGGCTTCAACTAGGTTGTGGAAAAGGGATTTTCCCCATCGCGTCAAGTGTGTCGAGTGAACTGAATCAAAAGGAACACTTTTTTACTATTTTATATGCTACAAGTTGGTTTTGTAAAACCCTTTTGCAGGAAAATTAGTTAGTAATTAGTCATTTTCTAGAAAAAGTGAGTAAATTAAAGCACATTTTCATAGGAAAAAAGCCAAAAAGTGGGCATGAGAGGCTTCCTATATATCTGAACAGTTTTGCAATTACTGTCTTTAAAATGCTCAATTGTTTTGCGATTTGAGTGCGACAGAGTCAGAGTTTCCATCTCTGAGATATTATGAAACGTTGGCTATTTGCTGTGCACTTATGTTTATAGGGACTCTGACGGTGGAGCAGATCTACCAGGATAGAGATCAGTTTGCCAAGCTGGTAAGGGAGGTGGCGGCCCCTGATGTTGGCAGGATGGGTATTGAGATACTCAGCTTTACAATTAAGGTATGCTTACATCAGTGCTTACAACTGTTGCAGGTGTGGTTTACTGTGGATGCCCGGTTCAGTTGTCAGGTGATGACAAATGTTAATGGGGGATAATCTTATCTTGTGTTATTTGTGACTCTTCCAACAGGATGTCTATGATAAGGTGGAATATCTGAGCTCTTTGGGTAAATCTCAGACTGCTGCTGTTCAGAGAGATGCTGATATCGGAGTGGCTGAGGCAGAGAGAGATGCTGGGATCAGGGTGAGCAATAGAACAATAGGCGAGAATAGTGTTTTTGTGTTAGAGATGGAGAAAGAGTGAATGTAAAGTCCCTTTCACATAACTCATGACATTTCCCAATTGTTTGAACTCTATGTAGCATGGCATGTTGCTCATCAGTCTAAAAATTTCAACTTTTTCCCATTTTCCACTGACTTTCGAAATGCCACAATCCACACAGCGTTTGTAATGTCATACTTTGCAATGACAGGTCCAATGTTGCTTCCAAGTTTGTGATTTTCTTACATGATTTTGCCTCACTTATGATATCTTTAAAAATTCAAAGCAACAGAAAATGTTGTTAAAACAGTCAAACTTTATTAGAGTTCTTGAATGCCTTATAGTAGTGGTTCCCTTCACTGTTCCTGGAGGGCCCCCAACACTGCACATTTTGTATTTCTCCCTTTTCTGACACACATAGTTCAGGCCTTGGAGTCTCCACTAATGAGCTGATGAGTTGAATCAAGTGCATGTGATTAGGGAGAATTCCAAAATGTTGGAAGTGTTGGGGCGGCTCCAGGAACAGGGTTGGGAACCACTGCCTTGTAGTTGTTGTTTGTTTTTTTTCCCATTTATATGTACTGTGTTGTTTTTATTTATAATGCCCTCTCATCCTTTTTTTGCAGTCATCATGTGTAAAAGTCACCGTGTGATTTCCATGGGACTTGTAATTGTCAACATTTATGTGTCACTTTACTAGAAATAAAAAAAGAAAGGTAAAATCTTGCCCTGGAGAAGGACAAACTGGTTGCAGTCCAGCGTGATATGATACCTGTTGTCATGGTGCAGCAGTTCTTGAACTAATTTAAATTCACAAAGATCATCCCAAAATAAAGTTTCTGAAATCATGTTCAACTACTCCTTTTTTTTCTTTCTGGGTTGTATCATTTGCAGAACTTTTTTCTGTTTTAAAATCCAATATACTTTTTTCCATTGTTTACTGTTTCCAGCTTTTTTCTTTTACCTAGCAAATTGCACTTCTGTGAAGAGGGAAGTACTGATGCAAATCACATGAAAGAGCCTTATAGGGTTCGTTCACCCAAAAAGAAAAATGCTCTCATCATTTACTCACTCTCATGCTTTTATGTTATAAAAGCGGTGTATGACTTTTTTCTGCTGAACACAAGTAAGAATATCTTTGCTCTGTAGCAGAGTCCATGCAAGTGAGTGGTGTCCAGAACTTTGAAGCTCCAAAAAACACATGAATGTAACATAAAAGTAATCCACACAACTCCAGTGGTTACATCCATGTCTTCAGAAGCGATATGATGGGTGTGGATGAGAAACTGATAAATATTTTAATATTATAAAAAATATATGTATTTTATTTATTACTATAAATTCACCTCCTTGCCCAGTAGGTGGCATTATTTACAAATAATTCGAATACCAAAAACAAAAGAAGAAGAAAGTGAAAGTGGAGATTGATAGGAAAAAATGACATAAATTTTGATCATGTTTCTCACCCACACCTATAATATCCCTTCTAAAGATATAGATTTAACCACTGGAGTAATATGATTACATTTATGCTGCCTCTATATGCTTTTTGGATCTTCATTGCATTGTATGAACCTACAGAGCTGAAATATTCTTAATCTTGAATTATTTTCAGCAGAAGAAAGAAAGTCGATCACATCTGGGATGGCATGAGGGTGAGTAAATAATGAGAGAATGGTCATTTTTGGGTGAACAATCCTTCTAAGAGAGTGTGTGTTCTCATTGCGTTTTGTTTTCTCATATAATTTATTTCCATGCTACAGGAAGCAGATTGCAAGAAAGAGATGATGGATGTGAAGTTCCACGCTGATACAAAAATGGCTGACTCAAAGCGAGAGCTGGAGATGCAGAAAGCTGCTTTCAATCAAGAAGTGAACACAAAGGTAGAGTTAAAGTAGTTACTCTTCAGGATACTTTAATCTTACTTTAAGCCTTAAAACACTGCAGATGTTGCACTGGTCATTTACTTGTGTGATATGACTTAATAAACATGCATTGAATAACTTCTGTCTATCTCAGAAAGCTGAAGCGCAGTTGGCCTATGAGCTTCAGGCGGCAAAAGAGCAGCAGAAGATCCGATTGGAGGAGATTGAGATTGAGGTGGTTCAGAGGAAGAAGCAGATCTCCATTGAGGAAAAGGAGATTGTCAGGACAGATAAAGAGCTGATTGCCACTGTGAAAAGACCAGCCGAGGCTGAAGCTTACAGGATGCAGCAGCTTGCAGAGGCAAACAAGTGAGTAACATTAAAGAAGAGGGATTAGTGAGTAAAGAGGGCTGAAAAGGAGAAGGAATGGAAGACTGTTAAACTTGGTCTCTTTAAAAAGGCAAGTTAGTGCATTGAAGGTGGTTGTCTTAGTAACCCCCCAATGCTATGTTCTATGTAGGTTATGTATATGTAGGTTAGTGATTCCCAACTAGTGTGCCGTGAAAGATTGTCAGGAGTGCCGTGGAAAATTATCAAATTCAACAAAATAAATAAATGCATGAAAGAAAAAACTTATTAATGTGCAGAAGTGAGTGATATTTATACTCAGAGTCTTAAATTTGTGTAGAGACATTGAATGCCTCTTCATTTCTTTTAATTAAATAATACCTTATAATTTACGAATATCAGAGACCCCAGTTATTGAACTAATTTAAATTCACGAGGAAAACGATTAGACCTAAACATAAGAGTTATTTTATTACTTTCTGCAATCAAAACAACCGCAAGCTTATTTTCTCTCTTCCAAATAAATGTTTTCAATGTTTATTGTGCACATCTCCCACATTTTTATGTGGCAAACTCATAAAATCACCCCTCTGTGACACTTTCTGCAAATCTTGTCATGTGGAGGGCAATGCGGCGCTTGACGCTGGGTTCAGCCTCCAGAACCAAATTAAAACGGCCACGGGAAGTTGTCTGTCCGAAGCAAAGATGCAAAATGTAAGTGAGTGGTCTATGTTGTCTCTGCTGTCGAAGGTGGGAACAAGAGTGCAATCACACCATCTTCAATATAGAAAGGACACGCACAATATCCAGGGTACATTACAAAAGTTGGAAATCTGCTTCCAAAGATCAGAAAATGTTGATATTCAGAGAATACCGGCCTAGAAATTGCTCCTCCATCCATTTGATTCATAATCATCTATCCCACTCTATCCCATAACTCAATATGTCGTATGTTTCTCTGTCAGGATGAAGAAGGTGTTGACATCACAGGCTGAAGCGGAGAAGATCAAGCGCATTGGAGAAGCAGAGGCCGGTTCAATTGAAGTTGTTGGTAAAGCTGAAGCTGAAAAGATGAGGCTCAAAGCTGAAGCTTATCAGCAGTACGGTGACGCTGCAAAGACTGCTCTCGTCCTAGAGGCTCTACCACAGGTGTGTGATAGCCTGGATATACGTAGTAATGTGCATTAATGTGTGGAATGAGATTACAGATTTGATATGTTCCACCTGATGACGAGAGCTTGATTATATTATGATATATCCATCTTTTTTCCAGATACTTTGCTTTGGTTTACTTGTTTCATTTTTGCTTTTCCCCTTCTCACCATTACACTCTTCAATTTTTGAGTGGTAGTTTGTGACAACAATCATCCAAATCTACCAATAATTACTGATCTTAGTAATTGTTGCCATATTTATTTATATATTGCAAATGAAAACTAGATAATTCAGTTCATGCAGAATTGAAAATCTGTCTTTCCACAAAAAAACAAATCCAGTTGACAAAAACTCTGGAAAACGTGTTGTGAAAATTAGACGTGGCAAAAGACAAAGTTGGATAAAGGAGGAGTTAATCAGAAAATGTCCTGATGATTATCTAAATATACTGTATATGTTTTTTTGTTGTTGTTTTTTTTTTTTTTCAGATATAAATAGGACTGCTCATTGCACAATAGTCTTCGTCTTTTCCAACATATATTTCTCAACACAACTTTGGTAAAGTGTGAGCTGTAGCGTAACTTAAAGGGGACTGCACTATGGACACGTCTGATGGATGACATGGCGCTTTCTAAAATTCAAAACTATTATTATATTGCACACACACAGACACTGGCATCTCCTGGCTGCAAAACCACGGAGCTCAACTCGCATCGTTTTTCATTAAATCTGACCCAAATCATTATCAAAGGACAAAGATTATTTACTCTATCCATCACTGGATGATATATTATGTTTATGTATCTTTTGTATAGCCTACAACATGTAATTTCAGTTACAAGTATATATTTTTTGTGGTTTGACAGCTTGAATGCAACCTCTTCAAGGCTACATACAGAGAGATTGCATAATAATTTGAATCGTTCAGTTTGCACACTTACACCAGTTTCATACACTAACCTGCAAACTCATCAACGTCACTTTATCCTTGAAGAAGTAAAAAAACCTTCATAATGTTTTTGTATATTTAGACTAGATCCAAAGTTTTAACTTTTTTGCCTTGTCCTATCTGCGACCGGCTCCAGTAAATGTTAAATCACCCTCCTGTGGTCTCCCAATGTTATTATGCCAGTCTACATTAAACAGAAGGCCAAAGGCCAAATGACAGTGAAATAGAAAGCAAGCAGATTAGGCTTTTAATTTAAATTGTGGTTAATGTTGACATATTGATGCCTCAAACGTGCCGATCAATAATCAGTATGTTGACAATTTATGACATGCCTATTGTTTAATCATCCTAATTTTGTTCCAAACCCGTAATACTTTCATTTTTGCATGAAACACAAAGGGAGATGTTAGGCTGAATGTTTGTTATTGACAACCTCAATCACCATTTACTTTCAATGTATTTGACAAATGAGTATAAGTCATAGGGGTTTGGAACAACATGAGGGTAAGTGAACAATTACAGAATTGTTATTTTCAGGTGAACTTTCCCTTTAAGAGAATTCAAGACTATTGAACAGGACTATTGGATGTATTATGGATAGAATGTACTTCCAGCTCGTTTTCATCCTTGTCAAATTAAATATGATGTCTACCCTGAATAAGGTCTATTACATAGTTTTTAAGAAGAGCTCTCTGAAGATCAAAACTGGTAAGACATTTAGTTAACTAGTCAATGCCTGAATTTACATCTTCACAGATTGCAGGGAAGGTGGCGGCACCCTTGGCCCGTACCAATGAGATTGTAATCCTAAGTGGAGATGGTGGCCGTGTAACTGGGGAAGTGAATCGACTGCTGGCTGAACTTCCTGTCTCTGTAAATGCCCTCACGGGAGTGGATCTGTCCAAGGTGAGTGAGGCATAATGGAGAGAATTAAAAATGCATTAAATATTGAGAAATATCGTATTGGACCCATGTAATTTTCTCCTGCACATTGACTGAATAGATATTACCAGCACATTAATATTTAGATAGATTTGAGTTCCAGTGGCACAAACACCTGTAGTTAATGTCTTTATATTCTCAATTTATAACTCAAGTTTATATATATAAAGCCAGAAATGACAACGTGTCTGGAGATTACAAGGGATGGCTTGTAAATACAAGGCTAGAATGTACAATGATCAATTTTGTCAAAATTAAATTAAAAATGTGTTTTTTCTCTGCAGATGCCTTTGCTTCAGAAAATGATCAACCCTCAGGCATGAGCACCCCCCTTTCCAACACATCAGTTACATGCATTTCAACATTGATTGCTTTGAAAGAGAGAGAGAAAAAAAAAAAAAAGCTTGAAAGCAGTTTTCTTTCTACTGAAAAGTGGAATTGATATTCTAGACCCCTGGTGCCTTACCTCTGCAGGACCTGATTGTCTGCATGTGCCCTTCTTAGCCTTGTTGGTCACGTTGTTCTTTTTAATTGTTATTTTTGTTTAAACAAAGTACCTCATCACTATTATTTTGTTAATCATGGAGTCTTTCATAAAATTCACAAGTAAACAACTGCAGATCTTTATATCCTGATCTGGCAGATTAGAAAATATTCCCAGTTGTGGTGGGTGGCTGAGATTTTCACCACGGTTACATTTATGCAATGTATGAAGTTATATAGAAATATAGAAGAGCCATTGGATTTGGTAGAGCATGTTTAGTCATTTGATAACCATACACATTGTGTCAAGGCCTTTGAAATCTGTATTGAGGAGTTTTTATTATATCTAAAACCAGACATTTAGATATACTTTTATTTACAAATGTCTCTTTGTAGAATTCAGACATGAAGAGCTAAGACCTGTAGTTTTCTGTTTGATTGTGGACAATCAGTCTCCATCAAAAGGGTTGTAGGGTCTACTCCATGTGATACATAATCATTTTTGTACGTATAGGGTTTTTGTTGTATGTTTTACTAAAGTTTTTGCTTCATTAGATGCATTTGTAGTTTTAAATGCTTTTATTGCAGACAAATTCATATTATAGAACATTATCTTAAACTGCCAGCAACATCTAGAGGTTTTCTTAGAGATATATGCACACTGTACAATTGATTTGAAAGTCTTATCACCTACTCTGTTTTCCTTTTAACATTCAAAGTTAGTAGTTTTCCAAAGTCTAATTCTTTCACTTTTGTTAAAACAATGCCATTAGTTGACTGCAACAGCAGAACTTGCTTTTTTGTTATCAATATTATTTGGTTAAATGCCTGTAAAGGTACAGTCATTGTTCCTGAAGTACGTTTTAAACTAATCATCAATGTCCAGGTCATGTGAGTTATGCCAGGTATTTTATATGTGAATTTAGAATGTTAAACTTTTTTTTTTTCCTGCCACATTTTTGACTGTGTTTTGTATTTATTTTTTCCTGTCATTAGAGTAAAAAAGGTATGCCAAACATCAGTTGATCAACCTGTTTATCTCCTTTGATTCCATTTCTGCTGCTGAATCAATAATGATTGGGTCTCTTGCTCATCGGTAATCATAAATGATGTTACAGTGCAGTTTGTGTTTCAAAGTGAAAATGTATTTACCACCTTATGGAGGTAAAAGTGAACCAAAATGTTATTATATAAGAATTTGTATAGAACTATTTTTTATTTTTTTTTGGTCATTCAAATTCTTCTAAATATGCATTTCTCTCATAAAAGTGTTTTGTTGGTTTTAACATTAATGTTTAACTGTAAAGCAACTGTAGGCTGAATATGTAGCCATTGTTTATAAGATGCTGCTCACATTTTTCAAAGGCTGTTTTTTCATGCTAAATCTAAACTAATGACTACAGCTGTTGTTTCTGAGCAGAGTGTGTTTGTTCTACACTTTGTATTGCTTTTTCCACAACTAACAATCAGAAATTGGGAATGTGCTACTTGTGCAGTGAATATTATTAATGCCTCCTAATACCTCCATATTTGCTGTAGAATGAATATACAGTATGGAATATATGTATCTATATAGAAATCTGTTTCAGATCACATTCAATAAATGGATCTTGACTAATGTTACTTTTTTAATGTTCACTAACATTAAATGTTAATAGAAAGTCATAAACTTGCTGTCATTGTGTGTATACATGCACACAAACACATGCTAACTAACAAAAAACAAAAGCTTATTGAAAATATCTGACAACACAAGAAAACATTTGCATAAGATATGAAATCAGTGGATAATTTTCTTTTTTTGATTCCAAAATACAAACAGGCATGCACACAACACCTGTGCACATTGGATAAGCTGGAAAAAATGCAGGTGTTTGCATGCAATGCGAAATTGGGGTAATGAGCAAAAATCTGTGTGCCGTTTGGTTTTTGAATAAACCAATTTTGCGTGTTGATGTCAAAAGCATAGAAAAATCCAATAAATTCAAATCACATGTAAATACAGTTGTGACAGGGCGGAGGGCGGGGCCGGGTCGTGATCCTACACACCCGGTCCCGTATTAGGCTAATTAAGCCTCTTTGAGGGATAAAGGTCGACTGCAGAGGATCACGCGGGAGAGAGAGATAGTTTACAGACATGTCCGTCATGTGTGTGTTTGTGTCCTTGTTTTAAGTTTACCAATTAAACTATTATTTATATTGACAAGCCGGTTCTCGCCCCCTCCTTTCCATTGATTCCTTTACAACAGTTTTTTTTCTGTTGTTGGATTTTTTTGGCAGTTATCTCCATATTTGGTGTACATGGAAACAGCAGAAATTACGATGGGAGACACCAACATTGTGATACGGATTAAGATTTTTACATGATTATCTGAGCAGGATATCTTGAAGTAAAGGCAGCTCAGATCATAAACACACAATTAAGCCTAAACATAAATATTGACTTTAAAGCATTCAACAACACTGTATTCCATTAAATATTTACACACTTGGCCTGAGATGTACTCTGTTGCTAGGAAAAGAGCAATAATTGGTAATGAGCAACAAAATTATATTGATAATTATATGATCAATTACTGACTGTTAAAAGGAATATTCCAGGTTCAATAAAAGATAAGCCTCAAACGACAGCATTTGTGGCATAAAGTTTTAATAAAATAAAATACAAATTTGGTTGAGGCACTTCCAGTGGAAGTGTATGGGGCCAATCTGTAACCGGAACTGAAAAAATACTCCATGAGTCGTAAACAATATATTTTCATAAGATATTAGTTTTATCAAATTGCTTACTAACCTTTTCTGTGTAAAGTGTAAACTTCATTACATGATCATTTAAAGCTGTAAACCCTAAAACGTTCTCAAAAATGACGATTTAAACTTTACAACTGAAATAATACACTTGTTTTAACAGAATTAATGTAACTTTTATAAAATGATAAGCTTCACATTTCTGCCTTTAAACCCTCCAAAAATTGGCCCCATTCACTTCCATTGTAAGTGCCTCACTGTAACCTTGTTTTTGCTCTTTTTTTTTTAAGAAAGGGAATTTTATTTCCTTCTGATAATCAACATAATGCCACAAATGCTGTTGATTGAGCTTAACTTGCATTGAACCCGCAATATTCCTTTATGAACAAACAAGATTCATATACCATTATATTGTTTACAATAGTATTCAGTTTGTGGCCTTGCAGTGGGGTAGTCCATCTGTGATCTGTGCTCGGACTGACTGTCTCTTGCTTGTTGAGTCAGCAGGCTGTTTAACACAAACTGTTGACCAATGTATTCCTGAACTGCTGGATAAATATGGGGGCGATGCTCTCTTTCGAACTCCTGGAGGTACTGCTCGTGTTGAGGAACCTTCCCCGATGTTCCTGAGGGTAAGACTTGGATCCTATTGAGAATGTTGTTGAGGGGTCTTGGATTAATATAGTCGAAGGTTGGGGTCATCTCTAGGTTCCTGAGAGCACTTTCAGGTATTTGCGTGCGACTCAGTTTGGGTGGCAGAGAGAGCAACTCCATATCAGGACATTGGTGGGATGGATGGGGAGGGGTCCGGAAATAAGGCTGAAGCTGAGTATTCGTGGCCTGGATGGGATGGATTATGGATCTGCCGGGGGTTTGAGAGGCTGGGCTGTGGGGGAGCTGCTGCTGAGGGGTCAGAGGGCCACTGATTTGAGATGGCAGTCTGCTGAGATTGGTATCTACTGTGGAGGACTGGGCACAGTAGCTCTGAGGCGTGGGCAGCGCTGCACAGAAACCAAGGAGGCTGGAGGGTCTGGCCTCATTGGGACTGGGGAAAAAAAGAGGGTTGGGAAACCAGAGTGACAAGTTTATATTATATCTAATATTGCCATTTCAGACAACAACAAAAAATATGTGGAATTGTAGTTTTCTTCAAGTCTCGGTTTAACAAGTGATAAACAGAATCATTTTTAAAGAAATTGTTTGCCCAAAAATGAAAATTCTGTCATTATTTACTCATCCTCATGTCATTTAAACCTGTATGAACACTAAGGGTGAATTTATAAAGGGGTCATGGCATGAGGAATAAAAAGGTTCTTGATCTTTTGACATATAAGAGGTCAATATACAATAAAAACATACTGTAAGTTTCAGAATTCAAAACTTTCTCCTTATTGCAGAAAGAGCATTTGTTTAAACCAAGCTTCCAAAACGACTCATTCTTTACTTCCTCTACATTATGATGTCACACTGAGGTAGACATTTGCATCTGACCGCTTCCACAACAACACATCAATGCCTAATTTAGCTTATCATTTCAGTAGACCGCCCAGTAGTGGTGAGCAGTGAGATGGCAAGTAGAGAGAGCAGGTCAATCAAGAGAAGTGAGCCAATTATAACAGTGGGCGTTTATTGTCAAACCTTATAGGACAAGCAGTACCAAAACTGAGCCTTTCTGGCAGTCAGAATGAAGGTGGAAAATGATACTGTTTTTATTTTATTTTTTAGCAAAAAAACTACAATAAAGTACTTATAAGTGAACCTTAATGAACATTTTAAAATAATAATAATAAAAAAGGCATGTCATGACCCATGTAAGGATATTCTGACCATGATGAATGTGAATGAAGTCTGGGTTGGTCAAGTTCCAAAATGACAAAAAATGTTTTTTAATAAAAAGTAGCATAAAAGTGTTCCATACAACTCATGTGCTATACAATAGCTTTCTGTGAAGAACAGACAGAAATGTAAGACCTCATTTACTTTTATTAAATGCAAAGCGACCAGGATATTCTTCAAATAATTCCCCTTTGTGCTCAAAAGAAGAAAGAAACTCATACGGAATTGGAACGACATGAGGGAGAATAATTGATGACGGAATTTAAGTTAAGGAGATCTATCCCTTTAATACGTTTAATTATCAACTTCAGAGCAAGAATTAGAAATTTCTAGCACTGCAACAAAACCCAGATAGCACATGTCTATCTCTGAGATGTCTGTTTAAAGCTGTAGTATGTCATTTCTGTGTCACTAGCACTGCCAAGTGGAATTGCAAAAATGAACAATGTTTTCAAAACAGCTTTCCGAAAACGGCCTTCATCTGCTGTTGTTCAAATAGTCAAATAGTCCCGCCCTCAACTCACACTCACAGCAGAGTTATGTTTTTAGAATGGATCTAAGCAGGTCACTCAAAACAAAAACAGGAAATGTATAGTGCCACACAGACACGGTCTTGGCAGTTTTCAAGAAAATGAATCTACTGTATACAGTAAATGGCAAAACATCTCAAAGACATCTGATGAATGGCTTATTGACATCCGAGTGGAAACAAAAAATGCATCTTCCAGGTGTGAACACACACACATCAAATAGAGACATCTGGGTGAAGAGCATGTGCTGTCAGGGAATATTATAATTTGTATGATTTACTGCATTACACAATTGCTCAGCTGTAATCAGACCCAGACTAACCTGTTCAGGATTCTGTTATTGAGGCTGAGAGTGGTGTGTGTTTGGTGTGGTGAAGATACTTCAGCAGTGCTTGGGTTTATAAATGCTGATATAAATGGATTGACTAAGGAGGCTCTGTCAGCACTGTCTGATGAATTCAGTGCACTGCTGCAGTCAACAGAACTGGACACTGTCACATCCACATCCTCATCTTCCTTTGACCGTCCTTCTGCAAGTGATGATCAAAATACATTTAAAACAGTATTTAAACTGAAAGAATATACTGAAAATATTCTTCCATGATTATAACACATGATGTTTCCTTTCCTTTCCACTCTCTCTGTGAGCTAGCTTCTTATTCAAAGAGTCTTTCAAAAACGATGTCATTAAAATTGTCAGCTTTTATCAGCTTGCATAATACTAGCTGCTGACTTTTATGACATGATCAGCATCTGAAAGTGCTGAGATAAGGGTAGTCATTTAGGTGGTACTGAAATGGTCTAAACAAGTAGAGAAGAAAAAGCGTTGTAAGAGTTGTAAGATAAAGCGGATGAATGAAAAATCCAAATAAAGTAGAAAAGAAAAAGAGTTCAGGGTTACCATCTTTGAGATGCTGCCATTGATAGTGGCACCAAGTCAACACATCAAAAGTAACACACCAGAAAATTATTGCATATGATGTAAAGCTAAATAATAAAATTTGCTACTGCATGCTGGATATACAATACTGTGCAAAAGTCTTAGAGGTTTCACAAAAACATTTGTCTTAAGATGGTCATTCATTTCTTCCGCTTTAGTGTGTTAATAGGAAATATACATTTTAAACTCCCGAATATTACTTTTACAAATAGAATAGAATTGAAGAACAGGGAGCTCTGCAACAGATGTCATGACACCCACAGTGTCCCCCACAGAACATCGAGTCAGTCTGGGATTACATGAAGAGACAGAAGTAATTGAGACATATCTAAATAGATGGAAGAACTGTAGCGAATTCTCCAAGAAGCTTGGAACATCCTATTTGTCAACAACCAAGAAAAACTGTGTCCAGGTGTACCTAGGGGAATTGGTGCTGTTTTGAAGGTAAAGGTGGTCAAACCAAATATTGATGTAGCTTTTAATTATGTTTACTGGACTTTGTATGACATTAGCTGATAAATGAAAACTATTTATGGCATTACTTTTTAAAAGTCATCCTTACTATGCAATATTTTTCACAAGAGTCTAAAAAATTTGCACAGTACTACATCTCTCACGAAATAATACCTTGCCCGTTCTGTGCCACGCTCAAATCCTGTTTGACCTTTCCACCTGAATCCGGGGTCTCTTTGTCTCGAAACCTAATAAGAGAGAAATTATGAAGGTTAGATTGATTGGAAACATCAGAATTACTGTCCAAGATTGGGGTTGACAGAATTGAACCTGTTTCAGCTGTCAGAGCAGGTGACCTACTATTTGTAAACTGATTTATAATTTAGAAAGAATGTAGACATACTGTGTTAAAATTCAACCAATTTACTGTCATGGTGGAAATGTATGAAAATTATATTTTCCTTTTTTTGTGGTGACCTGATGTAATAATCACAAGATTTTATTTAAAACGTTATAATTAACAATCTTGCACCTTTTCCTGTTCAGCCCATTGTCACGAAAGCCTTTGGCAAAGGGGTTGTTGTCAATCTTGAGTTTTGTGATCTGTTTTAAGGAAAAAAGTTAGGTTTGGGTTAGGGTTAGGGTTAAAAAAGTTAGGTTTGGGGTTAGGGTTAACCCTAACCTGTTACAGACTATCAACACCTTATTAATCATTAGTATCAAGAGAAATAGACTAATAAAAAATAATAAAATCAATGAAGCAAATCTGACAGTTTGAAGGCTTTATTCATCAAGCAAATCTGATGCAAGTTTTTAGAAACTACATTGCATTTATCCTCAAACTGGTGTAATGGGATCTATGCAATTTGTTCCAATACCATATCCCTAATCTTATATTTTACATATATATTTGGGCCCTTTAAAGGAATAGATCATGCAATAATGCTAATTATCTCATTATTCACTTACCCTGATGCCATCCCAGATGTGTATGACTGTCTTTCTTCAGCCGAACACAAATGAAGATTTTTAAAAGAAGATAGAGTCATAGTTTGTCAGTTCCTTATAATGGAAGAACACGGGTGCCAGCACTTTGACGCACCAAAATTCACATTTAGGCAACTCCAGTCGATCAATAAATGTCTTCTGAGGCGAATCGATAGGTTTATGTAAGAAACAAGTTGAAAATGTAAAAGTGTTTCATTTTAAATCGGCATGTCCATCCAGGGATCTGATACTTTTTTAAATGGTGGACTCTCAACTCTTCTGTTGTAAATAAGCGCTGCTTCTGTATTCTCGCGTGATCTCGCTGATGTGCTTAAGTCACACTTCACGTGAGTTGCTGGCAGGAAGTGATTTTTAAGAGTTAATAACGTTTTACAAGCATGTCGATTTCATTGATCATCTGGAGTCACATGGATTACTTTTTTGATGCCTAAATGTGACTTTTGGACGTCAAAGTGCTGATACCTGTGTATATACATTATAAAGACCTGACAGAGCTCTATCTTCTTTTAAAAAACTTCATTTGTGTTCTGCTGAAGAATGAAAAGAAAGTCAAACACATTTGGGATGGCATCAGGGTAAGTGAATAATGAGAGAATTTGCATTTTTGGGTGAAATATTCCTTTAAAATCCTAGTTCACACAAAAAAATGATTTCCTTAATTATTTGTTGCCCTAATATTGTTTAAAATAAGCATGGCTTTCTTTCTTCCATGGAACACAAATGGAGATGGAAGGAAGAGTGACATCCTCAGTGATCTTTCACTTTTATTGTATGGGGGAAAAAATGCAATGAAAGCAAATGATCATTGAAACAAATGGAAAAACTGCCTGAGATCATCACATGATATGAGAGAATGTTCAGTTATGTCTCACATAAGCCACTAGGTGACAGTAGAACTCTGAAGAATAGCATCTTTTGCAAATGGGCCGGTTCATTCATTTTTTCAGTTCATAATTTACACAGTATCAAGGTAAGATTCTCAAGTGTGTATTCACAATCACTTGAAATGACAAGTCTCACCTCCTGGTTCTGGTAGGCTGTGACGGCAATAAAAGCAGCCTCTGGGAAGGTGAAACGCAGGTAACCACCAGATGCGCGAGGATTACCAGGGTTTGGAGACTGGACTATGTGTAGACGAGGCTGATATTTGTGCATGGAGTGTAGAACCACCTAATGAGAGAGAAATGGAGCATAAACAGGCAGGAGTTTTTCTGGAAAATGGTAGCACATGCAATACTTCACAAGGGCAATGTAATTAGCCTTCACACATAAACTACATTTGCAGTTATGCATCATATGACTGGTTTCCTTTTTAAAACTTTTGATTTCTATCCTTACCAAGCCATTGTTATTGAGGGTGTTGTTGGTCAGTTTGAGCTTGTGGAAGGAGATTGGATACTGCATCCACTTCTCTCCAGATGCAGGAGATTCTGGGTGGATGAAGAACCGGTTGGGCAGGTGTGGATCAGGTGAACCATTCACTTCCCAACAGTCCTTATTCCACTGCAACAATACAAGGGTATATGGATAGTAAATTACATTTTTATGTTTTGGCAGATGTTTTTATCCAAAGTGACTTACAGTGCATTCAAACTACACATTTTAGCCATATATTTGTTGCCTTGAACTGAACTGCAACCTTGGTGTTGTTAGTGCCATGAATGTATTCATTCATTCACCCATTTATCCATTTTCAGATCTTTGTTGTGCAGTTCTTATCTCTTGTTTATGCCTTTTTATGAAAATGTACACATACATCAAGTTAGAAATATTATAACATTTCAGAAATATTATTACAACAGTTGTGACCCCCCTTCTCAAAGTCTCCCACCCATCCTCACCCAAGGATTATAGGCCCATCGCCCTCACCTCTCTTTTAGTTAAATCACTTGAGCAGATCATTAAAACACACATCATGAACTCTTGTAGACACGCCCTTGACCCTCTACAATTTGCCTATAGATTTGGGAGGGGGATGGACGATGCCATTGTAGTGCTTTTAAATTATCTGAATAAACACCTGGAAGATTGTAAAACACATGCTCGCGTTTTATTTGCTGACTTTTCATCAGCATTCAATACAATCCACCCACAAATTTTAGCAAACAGACTTTTAGACAATTTCCAGCTAAACTCAAATCTAATTAAATGGATCTTGGATTTCCTGAGTGGGCGGCCACAACGAGTAAGGGTGGGGAACACATTATCTGGGGTCCGCTTCACTTCAATTGGGATACCACAAGGTAGCGTCTTGTCACCACTACTATATATATTGTACACTGACTGTTGTCGCAGTAGTTACCAAGGACGTCATATAATTAAATTTGCAGATGATACTGCTCTGATTAGTTTACTGGAGCAAGATGAAACTGAACATGGTCCAGTGTTGCATGAATTTGCTGAATGGTGTGAAGCTTCCCAGTTGCTTTTGAATACGTCCAAGACCAAAGAGTTGGTCTTTGATTTTAGACATAGGGCACCCTCACCCACTCTGACTCTGATAAAAGGAGAGGAGATAGAGATGGTGACGGAGTACAAATATCTCGGTCTTATCATTGACCATAAATTATCCTGGGATCAAGGTGCTGATGCCGTTTTTAAAAAGGGCCAACAACGTTTGTATTTTCTTAGGAAACTTAATTATTTTAATGTTGATAACAAAATTCGGACTTTTTTTTATAAGTCTTTTATTGAGAGTATTCTCTCTTACTGTATAGTATGCTGGTATGGACATTCAAAAATTACTCATAGGAACAAATTGGGGAACATTGTTAAAACCTGTGGAAAAATCATTGGTAAACAACAGGTAGACCTGTACAAACTATATCTGACCAGATTGGCACAGAAGGCAGACAAGGTTTGTATGGATACAACCCATCCACTTTCAGTGGAGTTCAAGCCGCTCCCTTCTGGTCGTAGATATAGATACCCGAAGGTTAGAACAAATCGAGCAAAAAACTCATTCATTCCTATGGCAATAACCCAATCAAATAAGGTGGGGGGAGGGGTATGATTGGAGAATATATGTGAAGTAATGTGAAGTGGTTTTATTTATTTATTTTATTTATTTATGACATTGTGCATGTGGATAATGTTTGTGTTGTGGATTATGTGTCAATATGCCTGTATTGTACAACAAATTGCCTTTCGGGGACATTAAAGTTTTCTAAGTCTAATTCTAAGTCTATACTCATCTGCAACTGAAAAAATGTGATGCAGATCTGATGGTAATACTCAATAATACTGAAGAATGGACATTTAATTTTAACATTAAACTTAAGGCAGCTGCTATTTGCATATATATGCTATTTACACTAATTGTAAATAGCAACAAAAAGCATCTTCTTTGCACTAAGTGCAAATCGTGTTAGATGCTATTTGCACCACAAATTAATTACAAACGTACAGTTAAGTGGTATCAATGCAGCATGTTTATTGTGTTTATTAAGTGTCCCACAGATACCCTACACTAACCCCTACACCTTAACCTAACCCTAAACTTCCCCTACAAAAATTAACCACAGTTTTACTACAGTAACAATAGTATTACCATGGTATTTTGTAGAAAAGTAATAGAAACCATAAAATTAAACATGGTTACTATAATAACACCATATTACTATAGTAACGCCATGGTGAATTGAATTAAAACTATGACTTCTGCCAAAAAAACATATTTACCACATATTACTTATCAAAATTTAAAATTTTACCTTATCAAACCTTTGTCTAATTACCCTGACTTTCACTGTGACCAAATCACTGTGAGGAAGTCAACCTTTATATACATTTTCATTATCATATGTAGTAATAATGGATATTAAGAGTAGAGACAGGAACAGGATGGGAAAAAGTGGGGTAAAAGGCAGAATCGAACCTGGGCCATCCTCATGAAAAAAGCACAAACAGTGAGCAAAAAGTGGATGTTCGTCTTTCATTTCTGCTTTTACTACAGACTATTGGAGTGCAAATAGTGGCGCTGTGGCAGGTGCTATTTACACCTAGTGCAAATAGTCACTCTGTAAAATGTTATCAATAATGAGATAGAAGAAAGAATATTACTTTAAAAATGTGCTTCATGTGGTAACATCTAAATTAACTGGTTTTATTCAAGTCCAAACTATTATTTATAATCACTGAATCAACCTGAATACATTAGATTACACCAACAAAACATATTTTTAGGGTTAGATCAGGTAGAAAAAGCTCCTTCAAGTGACAATTGTAGGTGACCACTTTTTACAGTGCCTAATAATGTTTAATTGTAAAACAAATGATGTTATACTCTAGGTTGGTCAGGGAGAATGCAGGGAGATTGAGGGAGGATATTTATGTGTGGGACAGAAGGGAGGGGTGTAAGGGAGGTACCTTGTACTTGTGGTTATCAAACGGCACCATGTCCATTATCACCACATACTTGACTTTCGGATTCAGTCCTGTCACTGTTACTTTGCAGCTGGGAAACATCCGCCTGAAATTAATGCATACCGGAAATACACCATAACAATTAGTCATCATCAGATTCATCACATTGGAGGATGCCTTCCATTAAATGCATTTTTATCAATTAGAGAATCAAATTACATGTGCTTAATAACTATTCATCTTAAAACACTAAATCAGTAGTTCTCTGAATGTGCCTAACAACACCACCAAGGCATTTTATACATGTAAGCACTCCCTAAATGTTGTATTCTTTTTGAATGTTTCCAAATCCTGGTTACTAAGTGTAGAACATTACTTACAGTTAAAAATGTTCAATCCTATCTAGATTCCATCACATCATTTACATTTGCCAAATGCTTCAATTCACACCAACTTACACGCTATTTAAGGTATGCATTCAAGCTATACAAGTATGTGTTCCCTGGGAATTGAGCCGATGACCGTGGTGTTCCTAGTGTCATACTGTTTCATTTAAGCTACTTACATACCTTCCAGTTTTAGTAATCAGCATCTCTGTGCCAATATTGCTGAATTTGTCCCAAAGCTCACGCCCTTGGAGTGATACATGAACTGGCAGTGAGGTCAATTCTGCTTCAGCATTGTTCAACCTGGCTACTGTCCCAAGCTCAGTCCGGTAAATGGGTTCCTTGCAGTCTAATCAATAATGACAATAGGAATTTCTTTAAATATCATTAACTTTTATAATAATTCCCCATTAGACTTACATTTTAAGGGGTTCTCCTTCTTTAAAGGTTTATGACAACGTATAATAAAATTTAAATTACATGAAATGTACTTGTATGTAATAAGTCAATTGAATATGACATTTTCCAAATGTGGGTGAAGAAGAGAGTGTCCTACCTGGTGTGTAATATCCATAGTTAGTGGCCAAAGCATTCATTTGGCAAGACAAGTCTAGTACAGGCCTTTCCTCTGGGAGATACATGGTCCTGAAACTGGAGCTACAAACAAATGAGGCTCATCCAGAGGTTTGCAGATTCCAAGGCTAGTGTTCTGGTATGACTTTCTTCAGTTGCTACCTTTCTGTTACTTCAAAGAGGACAGAGGTGTGTATGTGTGTTTCTGTCAAAACATCAGTCTTGTCTTTGATCTGTCTCTTTGTCTCTCCCAGTTCCCAGTTTGTCCTCCAGCCTTCCCAAAGAGGTGTCTAGAAACAACATTTTGTGCATTGGGGAAAGGGGGGTGCATCTTACTTTTGAGACCAAGGGCTCTCTAACACTTCCTCCAAAGCCATACAAACACACACATATGTGTTAATCACCCCAGCAGTTTGTCCCCTCATTACTTCAGGAAGCTTGGAATTTTCACCCCTATTTAATGGCGCTTGGTAGAATTGTCAGCTTTTGACTGATTAAGGTTTAGGATTCAGTGGATAGATCCCAACCTTGAACCTTCAAAGAATGCATTTCAGGACTTAAGTTCCTTTGCAAAAGGCTTCCTTTATCAAAATGCCTTCAAGGGTCAAGCCTGGACATTTTTCTCAGTAGTAAAGACAGAAAGTAGAAGGAAACTTGTAACACTTCTACTCAGAATGTTAGCAGAAGAACGTTTAATGGATATGTGAATTTAACAGTTTATATACTGTAAATACTATATCTCTTAGGAAGATGAATATTATAGTTCACTCTCAGAAATGTTACTTTTTAAGGGCTAAGGGATGGTACCCTCAAGGAGATCTTTTTTGTACCTCTAGTAGAAAAAAATGTAACTTTTGTTGTAATAGAGGTACAAATATACTGTACAAGTATTTACCTTTTCTATGAAAAATGTTGGTAAATATACTGAGAGAGGTTTTGTCAAGATGGATAGATATGTTTAACCAGGGCATAACACACTTTCAGGAAAAGGTACTAAACTGTGCGTTAGCGGCCATCACTGGGGTGGTACGCTCTTTTGGGGTAAATAATTGTATACTCAAAGGGCCTATTGTTTACCTTTAAAGGTACAGTTATATGTTTTGTTCCTCTCTGAACTCAAAGTATCTGCAAAGTGCCTTTTTGTCTCCTTAAGGGTACAAATATGTACCCAAAACAAAAAGGGGGGCATCCCACCTTAAAACACACAGTTTAGTACCTTTTCTTAAAGTGAGTCATGGCTCTTGAAACACATCTATCCATCTTGGCAAAACCTCTATTTTCTAGTACTAAAGTCCTTCATAGGGGTGTTAAATAATGCATTTTCCACACAATTGTGGGGCTAGTACTTGAACTTATGTCACTTATTGGTGGAACTATACCCACAAAAATTCCAAATGTAATGCAACGTAATGCCATTGAGGTAAAAACTAAACCAGTAAACGCAGATATATTCAACTGAGGACTTAAATAAGTGACATATATTATGGCACGTTAAGCAGCTAAACATCTGATTCACCAGAACATGCACATTCTTCCCTTCCTTGAAAAGGTATTAGAAAAGGTCAGAGAATTAGTGTTCACTGAGAAAGAATCAGAATAGTGAGAACCTTGATATAGGCTCTTCAGCATTTAGCAACAATATTCATTCAAGGTACACTGAAAGAAATAACATGAAACCATGGTTTTACTACAGTAATATTGTAGTAGTAGCCATGGTTAATTGTGTGGTGCTATGGTTTTACCAAATACCATGGTTAAATCATAGTTACTGTTGTTAAAGCATGGTTAATTTTTGTAGGGGTAAATAAAACAGAAGCATAATCATTTTCTGTTTAGGTTCACAAATATATGTAAAAACAAAATATGACAAATTATGACAAAAGATATTTTAAATTACCAATTGTATCGCAAAAAAGCAATTGAACTGAGGTGTCATATTGATATCAGTACCAATGATATTGATATTTTTGGTATTGGATCAAAAAGAAAAGTAAGTGGTATCACTCATCTTTACAAATCAGTCATTATTCTGATCATCCTTCAACTTACTATTAGCTCCACTCTTCTCCACAACAGTAACCTCCAAAAATATTCAATGTGACAGAAACACCTCTTAATCCCATCAGAACATAACATTAAACACATAAGCAAATCTCTTACTTTTGCTATTATAAAGCAAATATATAAAAATAACGCTAAACATTCACTTTCCAAATCCAATCCCATACAAAGCATGTTGGGAACTGGAAATTCCCTGACTGATTTCAACAACAGTAATGCAACAAATATTATTCACATAGTCCAATAACAACTGGATTAAGTGAACATAGTAGATGGATTTTACACAATTAAGTTGAGACCAAATGCTAAAGAATTGTGTTGCATTTGTTCATTTTAAATTAGATAATTGAGCAAGCAGTAAAAGTCAAGTTGAATCCATTTGAACATTTCATAGATATATGATCTTGTCACTATTTGATGACTGTGTTGAATATCACTTTACACAATATAATTAAGTTTTCATCTCAAACAAAAATATATTAAGTTGATTTCAATGGTACTGGTTTAGTATTTTCAATAGAGCTGCTTTCTCTTTTTTTCAGTACACTATAATAGAAAGGTCTTTTTAGAGCACCTTAGGGTTTATAACTTGGCTGAAGGGAAATATGCTAATGTTACTCTATAGTTTTTTTGGTTCATCCTTGTTTAGGACTAAATATGCATTCTTTATATTAGTTGTCCTTTTCCTAAATCGTTAAATTTAGATCATCAAAACCAGTAAGATCTGTGCAGTGTCAGGTGAATACATGTCTTTCATAAGAGCTTTCTATAGGGCAGTTTCCAGTCCCCTTGTCTGGCTGCCCACAGCAATATCGTTTCTGAGTAAATAATCACGTATTCGCAGAAATGTCCATTTATTTGAGTGACAGATATGGTGTCAGAGGCTTGCTACATGCTGGTGCATCTCAGATAGGCCCCAATCTTATTTTTATCTGTTAGCATGTGGCACTCACAAACACCCCTCAGCTCCACCTTAACTGGGAGTCTGTCTCCACAGTAACCACGGGGGGCCACTCCCATAGTAGCCAATAGACCTTTAACATACAGATGCTGAGGACAACTACAGATGTAGATTCTGGTAAATGTGTCATAGCTCACAGGTGGGTATTGAAATAAACAACCAAAGGTGATTTCACACAATTGGTGGTGAAGTGTAAACCATGAATCTTGCATGTGTATACATTATGTGACTGCTCTGTACTGACATGAAATCTAATGTGAATAGGGCAGATAAAAAAATAGCTCTTTGGCTGATATCAATCCAATTGTGGAAAGTGGTTCCATGTTTTTGGAATGAGTTTTCTTAACCTAAAATTGCTTTGCAATATAATCACAACCCCTTTATGTAGAAAGAACCTAGTTTAATTGGGTAAGCCCAACTAAATTAGAAGTGTCAATGTAACTTAAATAAATCTCTTTTATTTTTTGTTTACTAACTAGTGAAAGTTAGCATGCTTATTACATGCTAGTTGGAAGCACTGCAGAGTGTAGTTTAGTAACTATGCTATGATTAGCACAGTATTTGCTTAATGAAGCGAACAAACAATTTCATGTGTGCCATCTACTGGCAGCCAAAAGTTTGGAATAATGTACAAATGTTGCTGTTTCGAAAGGAAATTGGTACTTTAATTCACCTATGGCATTCAACTGATCACAAAGTATAGTCAGGGCATTACTGATGTAAAAAACAGCACCATCACTATTTTTGAAAAATAAGTCATTTTTGATTACATCTAGACAAGCCTCAATTCCAGCAGCCATCACTCAAACACCTTCTCATTGAGAAATCATGCTAAATTGCAAATTTGGTACTAGAAAATCACTTGCCATTATATCAAACACAGTTGAAAGCTGTTTGGTTCATTAAATGAAGCTTAACATTGTCTTTGTGTTTGTTTTTGAGTTGCAATAGACTGGCTTGTCTTAAGGTAAATTTTAGGTCAAAAATGGCAAAAAAGAAACTTCTTCATCAGTGAATCATTGTTTTGAGGAATGAAGGCTATAAAGATTTCATACAAAGGTGTACACCACAGTCTTCAAAGACAAAGGACAACTGGCTCTAACAAGGACAGAAAGAGATGTGGAAGGTCAGATGTACAACTAAACAAGAGGATAAGTACATCAGAGTCTCTAGTTTGAGAAATAGATACCTCACATGTCTTCAGCTGACAGCTTCATTGAATTCTACCTGCTCAACACCAGTTTCATGTACAACAGTAAAGAGAAGACTCAGGGGGCAGGCATTATGGGAAGAATTGCAAAGAAAATCCACTTTTGAAACAGAAAAATCAATAGAAAAGATTAGAGTGGGCAAAGAAACACAGAAATTGGACAACATATAATAGGAAAAGTGTGTTATGGATCTTAACCTCATTGAGCTTTTGTGGGATCAGCTAGAATGTAAAGTGTGTGAGAAGTGCCCGACAAGACGGTCACATCTAGTGCTACAGGAAGTGTGGGGTGAAATGTCACCTGAATATCTGGACAAACTGTCAGCTAGAATGACAATTTGTTTCAAATTGTAATAGTAATTTTTCATGTTATTAATGTCCTGACTATACATTGTGATCAGTTGAATGCCACTTTGGTGAATAAAAGTACCAATTTCTTTCCAACATAACAGAAACTCTTCTAAATCTCAACGTAAATCATTAAACACTATATATATATATATATATATATATATATATATATATATATATATATATATATATATATATAAATATACAGGGATGTGAGGGTTACTTTTGAAATGTATTGCACTACAGATTACAGAATACATGCTGTAAAATGTCATTTGTAACATACTCTTTTAGATTACTCAAAGTCAGGAACGCAATCTAAATACTTTGGATTACTTCTTTAGCACTAGTAGATAAAAACTCTGCAGTACAGTAAGACAAAATACAACATGTTAAAAAAAATTCTCTGAAAAACCCAAATATCTTATGCAGTGTTGTTTCAATCAAATTGATCTTGTTTTAAGGATTTTTTGATATTTTTACAGGAAAGCAATATTAGATATAATATAATACAAAATATTATTATCAAGAATAGGATTTTTGCCCTAATATCAAAGGTCTTATTAGAAAAAAAGAAATTATGATCCAACGTGAATTTTCTTGATAAACAAATAAGATCGTGTCTGGTAACGTGCATGTAAAATGGCTAGAAAAATAATTTTAGCTTAGCAGAAAGCTGACAATTTACAGAAGGATAATTTCTGTTTCTTCTACTCCAAACTTACCTCTCTGTCTGCTCGTATGAATGTAACACATCATAAGTACATGTTCAAAGGCACTTTGGATCACAATAGTGGAATACAGTTATATATTTTGTATTTTAAATATGTAATCCCATTACATGTATTCCGTTACTCCACAACCCTGTATATATATATATTCCTCTTTCACAAAAACACATAAAATAACACTTATTTTTAACATTTACTCTATCATATCGAAATGGAAATCCCCTGCCCAATTTCATCAATGCTAAAATAACACCACAATAAGTATTCATGTAGTCCCAACTCAAATAGATTAAGTAAACATCCATTTTACAAATTGAAATGGACAGAACACAATAAAATCAAATTGTGACAAAATGTTCTAGAATTGTGTTGCTTTTGTTCATTCTTTATACTCTTGTGAATCAAACAATATATCTGATTATTATTTTGACTCCTGACTGTCCATGAGTAATCTAAACAAGAATTGCTATTGAAAACCCTTCAAAATGATAGAAACAATATATCTCTAAGACATGGTTTCAAATAAGAAATGTATCCTCTCAAATACTATTCTTATTATTAATTTTACAGAAATCTGACCCTAATATGAAATATAAATATGAAATCTTAATAAGAAAACAGTGTTTTAAGGTTTTATAAGGTGGAAGATTTTACTTTAGGGGCAGATTTTGCAATATTCACTTTTAGCTGTAGATAAAAACTAATATCACACAAATAAAAGTCATTTCTGGTCCCCAAACTTTCTCGAAACAATTTCAAGTTTATTCCAAGGGTGGGAGAGTTTGGGTGTGTACTCACACACTTGCGTAAGAGAGTCCTGGTGCTATGTATCTGTTTGGGGTCTGATATAGGGACTGATTCTGATTGGTCAAAAAACTAATAAGCAGAGACATGATAAGGATGGAACCGCCTTTGTCATCATCATATTCAAATTAGCAGTGAGCATTAAAACTCGAGACCAAGGAGGCAACGTATATGACAACAGACTTGCGAAAACTAAAGTGAGAAGACAGGGGTAAAGGTGACAGATAAAGGCAATTAAGCTGTTTTTCAACACTTCCTACAGAAGTACTGAGGTGCAGATCTGAAGGTGAGTGTGTCACCCGTTGACTATGAACTACACAATGGCAGCTGCTCTTCCTTTCAGCTGAATAGTCCAGTGTGATGGCTCTTCCACAGGTGTGATCGTCTGAAATTTGGGGAGGTTTCATCTGGAGCAATTTAGACTATTGATGGATTGATGATGCAGTAAAAGAAATATTACACATGTAAACATCCTCTATGGTTCATTGTAATTGCTTTGGTATATATAAACTGACAAAGGCCAAATAGTATTTTAATCTTCTAAAAATGTGTAATGACAATGTTTCTAATCATTTCAGATTAGGTAACCAAACTCCCAATAGTTTATAGAAGGTGCATACCATTAGGTGTAGATTGTGAATGTTTAAACTGAAATGGTAAAAGTTTTTCTTTGCAGAGTAATATCTAATATCAAAGTGTTTCAGCATTCTTGCCCTCTAGACAGGATATCATCGTATACTGTAAGTTCATTATTGAGACACTACAGTATAGATGATGTACTATCCAGGAGGTCAACACACCTCCAACAGGATTTTGATAGCTTCAACTTGCACCTTCAAATGGACATTGTACAGAGAGTGGCGGTGAAACCGTTACCATTACTGAGTTTAGCAATGGTAAGGGTTCCGTTGCCTTCTCTCAAAAGTCATCCGGACCAAAGACAAAGCAAATGTCAAGTGACCAAGACCACAGGAGCAGCTTCAACAACTTCATTGCTATGGATGGCACAGTGACAATCAGATGAGTAAACAGACACAATAGCCCACAATTAATTGGACAGAACTCTAATGATGAAAATAAAATTGTATTTACAGCCTATATTTATTATTCATTATGTTTTATTTTATATCGTTTCTACTCTATTTAATATGTGTAATATATGAGACTGTGTTGTTAAATTAAATAAATAACACTATATCTGAAATTAAACATTCTGCTTGTTTAGTTTCTTTATTTTTGGGGAAACAGAATCTTTTGT
Organism: Xyrauchen texanus; assembly: GCF_025860055.1. Taxonomy (NCBI): domain Eukaryota; kingdom Metazoa; phylum Chordata; class Actinopteri; order Cypriniformes; family Catostomidae; genus Xyrauchen; species Xyrauchen texanus. The sequence continues at coordinate 26,628,378 of NC_068278.1, forward strand.
CAATATTAAAATGACCTGGTTAAGAAGCAACAGCCACACTGTAAACACGAATAAGTAAACAGAAGTTAGCAACATGTTTAAGTTAATAGAACCTTCAGATTTTTAACTACACATACATGTTTATTGCTCTAACTTGAAATACTGAGTAAGCAAACTCATACATTTTAATGGTACATCAAATTTAAATTAGCTCAACATAAATACTTCAAGTAGAGGAAGCCTAACTAGCTAGCACAGAGAATGCTAGAATGCTGAATGTATGCTTAATGAAAACTATGCTTTGATTAGCATAGCATTTACTGTATGAGTAGAGCAATATACTGTAGAACAAATTTACTAATTCAAATCTTAAATTGTAACTGTCCTCACCCTAAGGTTAAGCTCCAATATTCACTATAACAGTCAAAACTTTAACATGACAGAATGAATAAATAACAGTATACTAAACACTAACATGTCTCTCCCTTTACATTCATCTTGCACAAAGACACATTATATAACACTTAAGCTTAACATTTACTCTCCCTGTCATGCAAAGCCTACTGGGAAATAGAAATACCCTGTCCAGTGTCAGTTAAAGTTAAGTACCTGTTCATTAAACTCAAAACAATAAAACAATTCAGGTTACTTAAAAGGTCTATGTTTTGTGAACTCAAAAGAAAAAGAAAGTTCTAAATACTCATCAAGGTTAATTTATATTATTTCATTGTCACTACTCAAAACAATTCATTACTTTAAACATTAGTGTTTACAGTGCATTTGGTGAAAAGGTTGCTTGTGTTTTGGCAAATAAAGATGAGACTAATATGAGGAAAGAGAAAAACATGACATAGCCCACATTATTTACATTTAGTATTTAAAAGAAATTAAAAGATTTAAATGTCTAAATTATATCTTATGATCAATAAAATAGATGTACACATTTATTACTGTGTTCACTGAATGAGTTGATTCTGCCAGCTCCATTTGTGCAATTCTGCATATTTGTGAGTGTATGCGAGACAGTTTGTTGCCAAAGCACTGCCTTCTGGTATCTGAAGATAAGTGACAATACTTAAATACCAAAGACAGTCCAACAACCTCCCTTAGTTCACGTAGACCTTAACCACTCTGGCTCTAAACGTATAACATTTAACATTTACTTCATTGAATTATGATGCAATAATTCACTCAACTAATGAAAACTGAGTAAATGGGGTTATGGCAATACCTACACACATTTTTTAAATGTTCCTCTCAGCACCAGTGAGTAATGTGTATAACTGCAGTTGAGAGAGTTCAGGTCAGTGTACTGAAGAACATCTGTTTAATAGAAAGTATCCACCACATATAACAGCCCATCTTAATACAGACAATGATACAATAAATCTTTCCTTACAATAAAAGATCAAGTGAATCTATAGCCACCTATAACAAGTCTTTATTGATGAACTATTGATTTATTGAAGCATTTAGTATTAAGTAAAGACATGTAGATATGTAACTAATCTTGTTAATGAAATTGACCATTACTCTTGTAGCTAAAATCATTCATAAAGTAATTTAATGTGCCATAGATCATATTATGAGCATAAGTGTATTGCTTCACTCTTAAAGTCTTTCCATGTGTTCACATATATCTTTGCATCGCTTGAGCTCTGAACTTCAATTCTTCAACTTCGCAGATATTTTTAGATGCACTTCTTGCAAGAAAATGTTCATTAGGTAAATTCTAACTTCCTGGGTTATTCTGGTAATTAAATGACCTCCAGGACCAATAAACATTTTCTGTGAGAAAGAAAGACAATATTTAATCACTTTATAGTGAAATACAATAATTTTGCAGGTGGTTAAAAAGTGAAGCACAGTACAAACCCAAGACTTTTGAGAAAATACAGGAGGAATGAAAGAGCTTACCATATGACTGTCTTTCTTCACATATAGTTTGATTGATATTTCGAGTGCCCCATCCTCAGACTGCTTCCAGATTTCAATTTGCTGCCAAAAAGAGCAAATAAAAAAAGAAAAATCCAAATGGAATCCATAAAGGTCAGATTCCATATTTTGAGTAATGGAAAATTATGATGGATGACTTTGCATTAGTTATGGTGAGTGAACTTTAAATTATTTACAGATATATACAGCTACAGAATATATGGGAATCATATTGAGATTTAAAGATATACTCCAAATTCTCCAATTTTTATATTCCCATTTCTTATTTTTCATTTCATGGCTTTTTGTCTGTCATATAATGATTATACAAATTAGTGAAGAGCAGATAGAAAAGTGAAGGGAGAGAAAAAGGGAATGGCACCAGGACATGACAAAAGCCAGATTGAAACCTGTGTCCTCGTGAGCACTACTGTACCACAGCCTGAGAGACAGTCTGTGCCTTGTGATATATGTTTTTATGTCAACACCAGCTCATTGATATAGTGCCCATTAGGGCTGGGCGTTATATCTCATATTCACAATATTATCATGATGATTTTGCTGGTGATATAAAATTAAGCATAATCCTGAATAGTGTGATGATTGAAAGCTCATTTGTGAGAACGTTATTAGACTATTTTCATGATCCTTCAGGGCTGCAAAATTATAAAATAACATCAAAATCTCAGTATTGTCATTTGTGATTATTTAATCACAAAATAATTCAATTAATACACGTGTATTGCTGCAGGTTCACACATTCACGCAATTCCAAAAAATTGTAAATGCAGTAATTACTGTATAACAATTATATACAAATGTAAAAACTGGGACGCACTATCACAGAAAAGAAGAACGTTACAGCATATCACCAGATTCGTAGTGAGCAACATTGCAAACTGTCCAAAACACACTGCACTTTCCGTGTTCAGCCAAAATAAAAGCTCCAGCTAAAATTGTTTTAACAAAAATATATTACTTTTGTACAAAACAAATATAATCCTCATAATATAATGTTGATAACAGAGCTGTCAATATGATTGTGTTAACACATGCAATTAATTTAAAATCTCGATTAATGCATTTACCATTAATACAGCATAAACCAGCATGAACACATGTTGGAAGGGTGGAACCTCTGTAGTGTGTCTGACTAGATTAATTACTCTGACGCACACACCACAAACACACACAGCAGCTTTTGTCAGTGATCAAATGATAAAAGAGAAAGGAGCTCTTGAAGCTATTTGTTGTACAAAACAAGCCCAGATGGGATTTGTGACATAAATCAAGCATTTTTCAGCCTAAATACAGTGCATTTTAATTACCACAGAAGCAAGTCAAGTTTTAACTATCACCAAAATGCACAATGAGATGTTTTTTTCTGCAAATGGCTGATTGCTTGAAAATGATAGTTTCTCTTATTAAAAAAACTCATATTTAATGCAAATCAATACAACATTTAATCAAAACAAATACATAATTATAGAGATATATATATTGAATATCGTCAGAAAGTTCAAAAATATAGAGATATAATTTTTGCGGCAAGATCATCCAGCCCTAGTCCCCATTAATTGCGACTTACCTGGGTCATAGTGTATGGCACCTCCTAAAGGAGATACTCAAGAAGTTTCTCTCTTATAGTATTGATGCACAGGAGTCTGATCTGTATGCACTTCACTGTGGTACTGCCACTGGCGAGGCTTTGCATCTTCAATCAGGTACCTCTGTTTTCAAATGTACAATAACAGGCTGATGAGAGACTAGAGCTCTAGTCTTTCACTATAAATATATTTTTGTAGTTGATGCATAATGATGGAAAAACAATTAACATCAATATTCTAGGTAGAAATGTACATGAATAGACTAAAATAATTTTTATTTTAGGTCATTATTAATCAAAGTCCTTTACCATTTTTAATCAATGTTTTGCCTTCAATCATTCATTTTTATATGGTTTAAGTTCATATAAGCTCAAAAAGCTGTATGCTTATAATTTATCAAAGAATTAGCAAAATGCTGTTTAAAATACAGCTGTGACCAAAAGTACTGTCAGTGACATAAATGTTGTGGTTCGCAAAGTTTTCTGCTTCAGTTGTTGTGGTGTTGATTCACATTGTTTCTAGATTATTGTGCAGAGTGATCAGATGCATTTTAAATAATTGCAAAAAACTTCATTGGCCAAAAAAATGTATCACAAAAACCCAAATTTCACTGTTTTTCGGCCCTGACACAAAATTACCAGCTAACATCATCTCACTAATCATATCAGCTGCACCTGGGAAAGTTGAAACGAGTACTAGTCAATCACTCTCATTCAAATTGGATTATAAGAGCAGACTGATTGCTATAAAAGGAGGGAAGAAATGCTTCCAATCATTGTGTTCTTGTTCGCAGTGGTTACCCCTAAAGAAAGACGTGCAGCCATCATCACTGCTTATTAGACACACTTTGTCCTTCACTGTGAGAAATGTACAGAGTTGAGAGAGATACCTCCACAAACTCTCAAACCTCATGCTACAGTTTTCCATTTTGGCAGAAACTGATCAGATGCTGGTGTTACTGGGGGAGGACCATCATGCATCAGTTGCAGCTAAATTCATTTTTGAGCTGCACCTCATCAGAAACCAACCACTGCCTTAATGTACTTCATTCACAGTACTTTTATTTTTTATGCTCATAATGTCCTGTTAAATGCATATTTTATTTTATATTGTATAGTGTATATTGTTATTATATATATTTTTTTATTTGATTCATTACCTGGCACCTTATTTTAATTATATCTTATCATTATTATTTGTCTTGTCATTATCTGTTTTGTGTATTAATGCTTTGGCAATATTGTATGTAAACACAATCATGCCAATAAAGTACTTTTAAACTGAATTGAAAATTGACAGGGTGATGGCAGTGACCCCCTTCGGACACAGCCGCTCTTCCCTTCTGCAAAATGCCCAAAAAAGCATATAAAGACACTAAACGGACCGGAGTCCAGTGAAAGAGACAATTCCTTAATATCAGAGGACGAAAAACCGAGCAACCTGTGAACAAAAGGAGGTGGACAAGCGAATAGGTAACAAAAAGCTTAAATTGTCGATTATTTAATTCTTCTCGTGCTGAAAGTGACACAATCGCCATGCATCAGCAGTGACAAACTTCAGCACGCAGACACGAGATTAATGGACAGTGAACATAGATCGTTAATAATCTATAATGAGTTTATTATGTCTGGTAAACACACCTGCGCGCAGATAGAGTGGCGCATGTTCTGGGGCTGCTGACAGTTTTCGGATGTCCGAAAATCGCAGAGATCTCCGTAAAAAGGTCTCGCGAAGCCGTAATGTCATTGCTGAATATGTTTCTCCGAATAACAGGAACATTTTAAATCGTTTCGGTTAGGTTAATCCATGAGCTAGGTTACTCCTTTCTCCATGTTTGTTTACACATGTGTTCTAGGCGCAGACATGTTGCTTCAGTCGTGTATTGTGGTGAACTATCTATAATTCACACCTTACTGCCATCTACTGGTCAGGCGTCACTAGAGCCACGGTAACAAATTCTTAAAGGGATAGTTAGACCTCCCAAACATGAAAATGCTCTCATCATTTACTCACCCTCAATCCATCCCAGATGTGTATGACTTTCTTTCTTCTGCAGGACACAAACAAAGATTTTTAAAAGAATATCTCATCTCTGTAGGTCCATACAATACAATTGAATGGTGGCCAGAACTTCAAAGGTCCAAAAAGCACAAAGGCAGCATATAAGTGATCCACACGACTCCAAGGACTTAACCCATATCTTCTGAAGCAATATGATAAGTGTGGGTGAGAAACAGATCAATATTTAAGTCATTTTTCTTTCTTTTTACTAACAATCTCCATTTTCACAGTAATCTTCTTTTGTTTTCGATGATTCACATTCTTTGTGCATATCACCATCTACTGGGCAGGGAGGATAATTTAAAGTTAAAAAATACTTAAATATTGATCTGTTTCTCACCCACACTTATCATATTTCTTCAGAAGACATGGATTAAATCAATGGAGTCATATGGATTACTTTTATGCTGCCTTTGTGTTTTTTGGAGCTTCAAAGTTCTGGCCACCATTCAGTTGCATTATATGGACCTACAGAGCTGAGATATTCTTGTAAAAATCTTTGTTTGCAAATGTATTCACTCAGGCTGATTAAAACATTTAATTTTGTAAACACTTAAACAGTCATATGACTGAATGTGCTGTCTTTGACCTCAACACCAAAATAAATGTAACATTTTATCCTCTGTTTTAAAAGAAGATACGCTTATTTATAAGCATCTTTAGCTTTACACTGCTGATTTAAGTCTGCTCTGTGCCTTCTCAAAATTCTGTGTAAAGACGCAATGGTGCATAAAATACCTGACTAAATTGAGCCTGTTCTGACCCACCTCAAACCCAAGTATGAAATGCCGCATCAGAGCAGCCTTAAACTTTGTTGTTGTCATGACAGAGCATATATTTTATAGTTTTGTTTCATATTTAAAAGTATAACTTTATATTTTCATTTGTTTTCTATTTTATATTTAAAACACGAATCTCGTGAAATTTGTATGCAATTCGAATTGCTGTTTAAATGCATTTATGCCTGCTCTGAGCAGGATTAAGTAATCTGTGTAAATACACCTAAATGCCTATAAAGGCAGTTCAATGGAAAGGAGGAGGCGAGAACCAGCCTGGCGATATAAACAATATTTTAATGATTAACTTAAACAAAAGACACACACACACACAACGGACATGTTGCCCTCAAATTGCCCTCAACTTTGTTGTACCCTGCAGACATTATTTTGAGGATATAGAGCAGAGGCCTTAGACTACAGCTATATGAGTAGGACCATTCAGACCATCAGTGCAAATTATATACATTGTATTATACAAGTATTCAATACCTACATATTAATATTATAACCATATTATAGAGACACATTTTGCAGGACTTTTAAAAATCATTTGGGGTAAGTATTTACTAGCTTTGCACTGTTCAGGTATGATATTGACCCATTCTTGCAGTGCCTTGCAATTTTCAAATAGTCCAACCCACATATGCTCTAATGTGTTGAGATCAGCATTTAGACTGAGCCATTGCAAGACCTTTTGTTTGAGCAAGATTATTGTAATGTTTCAAGAGTTTTGATTTATTCACCTTTTAGCACCTATTATCTTGCAGTACATGTCCCTGTATTTTGCACCATCTATTCTTTATTCTGTTTTAACAAGATGTCCATTCCCTGCTGATGAACAGCAGCCCCCACCATACTTTACTGTAGTTTTTAAGTGTGCACAGTGTTAGATTTGCACCAGCTCTTTCTTGGTCTGATCTCACCACAGAATCCTTTCCCACATCACAGCTAGGTCACTAAGCAAACTCTAGATGTGCTTTCACATTGTTCTTTTTGAAAAATAACAGCTTCTTCACCTCCCTCTCATACAAGCTAGTGTTTGCAGAACTCTTGATTGGGTTGACTGAACTGTAGTTCTTTCAACTTGATTGTTGGCCCATTTTGTGTCTTCTCTCAAGTCTTTTCTCATTTTTGGCATGATCATTGTTAAATAACCTTTTCTGGACAGTGTCTGCGTCATTTTATGTGTCTTCCATCTCCTGGAAATTGAATCCTGGTCATTTATCTCTAAATTCTAAGAATGCTCTTTAGTTTGTGTTTCCTCAGATGTCCTGCAAACTTACATTGTAAATATTGATCCTTTAACTTTGTATTTATTTTTAATAGAAAATAACTTCTGTAATACAAGGACCGGGTGCATATGCAAGCAGCACATTTATCTTCTAACACAATACCACATTAATATAATGTATTTGAGTTTCAAAATATTACAGATAAAAAACATTTATAGAATTTTTAAGAAGACTTAATAAGCAATTCTTATTCTAAAGATGAAAAAAACATTTTCTCCGAATTACACAAATAAGAGCTGCTGGCTAAATTATCAAATCTATGATAACATTTTCTGTGCTCAGCTGTGGGTTTTTAACTCATAAAGATCTGAATTAGGAAGCTGGTCACAGATCAGCATAAAATTACAACATTGTCCCAGGGTTGTTTTTTGGTGCTTGTGCCATTATTGTTTGGGAGCAGTGGGTGCTGAATAACTGCTGTCGTGTCAAATATTTCAGCAGCTCTTTCCTTGTCTTTTGCCCACAAACGCAAAGATAGAAATGTCAGGGGGGCTGGGTAGCTCAGCGAGTAAAGAAGCTGACTACTACCCTTGGTGTTGTGAGTTAGAATCCAGGGTGTGTCCAGCAGGTCTTCTAAGCAACCAAAGTGCCCCGATTGCTAGGGAGGGTAGAGTCACATTGGGTAACCTCCTCATGGTCGCTATAATGTGTGGTTCTCGCTCTCTGTGGGGCACGAGGTGAGTTGTGCATGGATGCTGCGGAGAATAGCGTGAAGCCTCCACATGCGCTATGTCTCTGCAGTAACGTGCTCAACAAGCCACATGATAAGATGCACAGACGGACGTTCTCAGACGCGGAGGCAACTGAGATTCGTCCTCCACCACGCGGATTGAGGCGAGTCACTATGCCACTTTGAGGAATTAGGGTGCATTGGGAAATGGGCTCTCCAAATTGGGGAGAAAAAGAGGAGAGAAAAAAGGGATAGAAATGTCCCGCAGTTATAGCACAGCATATTGACCTTTCTTCGGGCAAGGAGGAATAACAAAGCTGTAGAGTTAAGTGTAAGACAGGCAAGTGACAGGAGCTGGCTGAGCCATGCTGCCTGTTACTCAGACAGAGGCCGCTTCCTCTTGCTTAGCCATTACACATGATTGCAGCATGCCATACAAAGCCACACAGCTGGGGCATTCTCAGTCACATCCTCATCAAAATGCTTTTGGGGTGGGGGTGGGGACATTCTGATTGGAGCAAGATTGAGAGAGAGAAGGACAAAGATTTAGAGGAGGGGAAAAAGTCATACTCTATGAAGATTTTGCAATCAATACAACTTGTCTGTGAAGTGGATCAATAATGCATTTCCTTTGAAATCGCCAGTCACGTCAGAGTTGACTAGAAAAAAGTGCATTTAGGACCATCGTTCCAAGTCTTGATGTCTTTCAGGGCCAAAGAAAGACACCAATCTGCATCATTAGTGCTGTATTATTGTCTGATGAAGCCCACTGCTGAGCGTTTCCCCTCAGCTGCTTTAGGCTCTGTCAGTGCTTAAGAAGTTTTTGTACTGATCTGGGATCAGCCATCATAACCTTAATAATTCCAGGGGGAAAGATATGAAACCAGACATTAAAATCTTGCTCTGCTCCCAGTTCAAGACTTCAATTTCATTATTTCCTTGCACATAATGTCTTTTCTTTTGAGTAAGTTTTGTGACCCTGATGTTATTTCAGGTAGTGCTAAATGGGAATGTTTTCACACTTGAATTGATGCAAATATGTCTTGATGGGGGATGCTTCTTTTCTGTAATTCATCTGAATTGGGTTGATTTCTGGGTACATACATTTTCTGAAGCAACAAATTGATTTCCCATGTAATCATGTTGGTATTATCGTCCATCTGTGAAAAAAACACAAGTCTGCATAATATGTCTTGGAAAATTGCGATAAATCTCTCTAAGTTGTAAGAAAACTCTCGTAGTCTTGAGTTCCAGATGCCAAAGTTGTAGTTTATTGAACACCAACAAACATGAGACCGGTCAGCTGTCCGTTCTGACTCATTATCCTAAGTTCTCAGTTATATACCTTTTTGTTATGTTGTTACCCACCATCTCTGACTAACGAGGTCACTGCCTTGTTTCTTTCCCTCGCCCATCTATTAAAAAGAAACATATAGATTTAGATTTATGCATTTGGCAGACGCTTTTATCCAAAGCGACTTACAGTGCACTTAATACAGGGACAATCCCCCGGAGCAACCTGGAGTTAAGTGCCTTGCTCAAGGACACAATGGTGGTGGCCATGGGGTTCGAACCAACAACCTTCTGATTTACAGCCCTGCAGTGACGTGCGGTGATGTCTTAAAGAGGCTAGGCAGTGAGTTATGAAAGCCAGATTACCTGATGTATTGTTTAAGCTAATAATACGTAATAACAGTAAACGTTACGCACAAGCGCGGCATATCAAGAAATGTACAAATCAGGATGTATATAGTGTACTCTCTCTCTCTCTCTCTCACAGACACACACACACAAGCGCGTAAACAGTGAACGTTACGCACAAGCGCGGCATATCAAGAAATGTACAAATCAGGATGTATATCGTGTATTCTCTCTCTCTCTCTCTCACGCACACACACACACACACACACACACACACACAAGCGTTCAGCCACATAGCCAATCTTTTCTTACATACCAATCAGTTTGAAATGATCGGATAATTTTTGGGCCCTTTTGCTGTACTAGTCAATCTAAGGCTGGCGTAGACCTCCCTCTTGCAATTAACTCATATTTGGAATTAAAATCGAGCTTGGAAAAATGTCTTAATTCCGTGATTACAGCCGGTGCTGTCATTTTGATTTTGAATTTGGCGGGGATTAGGCATGTACGCTAGCTGTTGTGTAATGACGTTAGCTACGCAAATGTCCAGGAATATCTCGATTTTAATTGGTCCATGTCTGATACGTAACGGAGATGATTACGGGCATAACATATTTACGTCAAAAGGCACAGCAGATTTGTGCTTTTTGGCGTACATGTTAAAGAATACAGGATCGAAGTGCGCATGCGCAACATGGGATTTCCGCTTGTCGTCTGCAATGAATGGACCGTAAAAGCACTGCTTACTCTACCATTTGTTTTTAGTTGATTATGCGTAACTGCTACATTTGTCATCATAACGTCTAAACAATTGGAATAACACAATAATTATTGCATTTTATATATGCAATAATTTATATATTGCATATATAAAAATCACAAGAATAAAAAGTAAAAATATAAATACAAGTTTATTATTTAATAAACATTTTATTTTTGAATTTTGGCAGGGTAGGCAGTGCCTAGTTTGCCTACCCAGACCGCACGTCAGTGCAGCCCTGTGCTTTAGCCACTAAGCCACTCCATTCCTATATCTTTATATATATTCCTATACATATATCTTTGGTAGCTTCTCATATCTTGACCTCATGTTACAGTTCATGGACAGAGTACATCAACTCCTAGAAACATCTGCGTAAACAGCCATGTCCTCATCAAATACTTTTTATCTTTGTCCTACATTTTCAGCGCATTCCCACAATGAGGCAGCCTTGCTTACTCATACACATTATTATTTGAAAGAAAACACCAGCTGCAAAGATATCATACATTCAGCTTAACAAGACACCATTCATATAATAACTGATTAAAAGTATCTTTGAAAAGATACATGCCAGCACAAAGGAAACACACCAAGGACTCACATCAGAATACTATTGATTAACAGAAACACATTTTGTTTTTGAAGAAATACACCAGTTTTTCAAAGTTATATACCATAATGCAAGTCTGATCATTTAGAAACAAGCAACATGATTTTTGGTAGGCTATATTTATGTCCGTAGCACAGACTGTGCAGGATGTGTTACGTGCCAAAGTTTATTTCTTGGGGTTCAGAGTTTTTTCAAATCCCATTGATTTGAAGCAATAAGCGTTAGTGCTAAGCGTCTGTTTAACTGAAAGGAAGACTGTAAAGTGTCTGTGCATCTGTAAGGAAGGACAATGACAAGATAGTCTGAGTGTTTTAATTCACTTTTGAGAGATGACTTCCTGACAAAGTACAACTATTAGTTATCCATTTGATGAATTTGTTCCCCCCTATGCTATGATGTTTTTGGTGTCAGCGTACACAGGACATAGCAGAAGTGTGCAAATGGAAAATGGGAAGTGCAAAATGTGGGGGAGTGGTGCATTATAAATGTCAAGCAACTGATGGGCTCCACTCTTGTAATTGTAAAGGGCTTCCATAGTGCAGCGTATGGATGATGTCAAGTACAATTGAAAGCATAGGACGACAAAAATATACAGAAAGTTTTGTGAGTGGAGACATTGCGGGCATGTGGGAAAAGAAATGATGGGAGAAATATTTTTGACAGGGTTTGTGTGGGATGGAGTCACAGTCTCTAATATTACTGCAAGGCAACCATCACTCTTCTGTAACAGAGAAATACAGAAAAATGATTGATCTTCTGTTATCAATATTATACTCTAAATATAATTACAATACTAAAGTACATCCACTGAGATAAAAAAACTATTTTGGCAGGAGCTTCAGAGTTTTAAGATATTACAGCATGTCTGTTGAAATGATTCATGATATACACACACACTGTTAATCTAATTAAGTTTAACAGTAGCACTGTTTGGATTTACTTATACATCCCTCAGATTTTCATTGGCAAATAAAATGACTTGGTTGTATGAAGAGTGCTCTATTGAAAGAAATTGGGGACTTATTTAGGGAGGTTTGATGCAAAATTATACAAAGATTTAAAGTGATGTATATACAGTATATGCTATGTTGTAAAGGGGTGACAAGGCAATGTAATGATAGACATTTATATTCTGCTAAGCAAAGGTGAAGAGAAGTTTGTAATAAGGAAGACTTGGATAAATGGCAAGTTATCTGGGATAAAGATGATTAACATCTTCATGCAATTAAAATACCTTTCTGTGATTTGTATTAATTATTGTAAGAATAGCAAGGAGAAAATATTAGGTGCGTCCCAAATGGCACAATACTACCCGGTAGATACTTCTGCCAACCCAAACAATGGATGTTGGACAATTCATCCACTTAGCATCCATATGTAGCAGAAGGGGTGGATTTTCTGGTCTGACAAAACAATGGTAAATAATGGTGACTGTAGCAACTATCAAAACTTCTGTGAATACAACACCTTACAAATGTGGGTTGAATGCTTATCACTGCACATTGTGTGACTATATTATTTGAGATATAAGAGTTGGATTTAAGAGTTGTGCTAATGTGCTAAAGCAGCTAATAAACTGAGAATGCTTCAGTTTAAGAAAATAAAATCTTAGCGTTCAATTTGGGACAGTACTACGCTTTAAAAATTCATATACTAGATGGCTGAGTGCATAGTGTATAGTACATCATTAGGGACACAGCTATAGCCTACAATTAGCCAGATTAGCAATGAGATATAAAGGGTGATTTTTCTCATAATGTGTTGGCGTAGTGGGCTAAAGCACAGAACTGTTAAGCATAAGGTTTCCGGTTCAATTTCCGGTTTGATGATTGCTGTGTTTCAGAAAGAGTGGAATGTGAAAAAATATGACTATGTTTTAAAGGGGTAAGTTCAAGTAGTTTAGGGAAGCAGTTGGAAAGAAAATTAGTGTGTTGATCCGGTATCTAGTGGATTTCTAATTCTTATATATAGTACTGGGTTTTGCTCAGGTTTATAATTTAATATCAAAATCCCGTTTTTTGTTTGTCTTATTATTTTTAATAATAATAATAAATTAAAAAAATTCCATTCACTTGTCATTGATACACACGTGTGTTAGATGCTCTTTGGTCCGGTAGGTGACAGTATGCGCACTCCGAATGCGCCCCTCTGCAAAACAAAAAACGAAGAAGAAAACTTCCGGCAACATGGCGATGGAGGTACATTTATTTGGCTAAGTTTGGATAAATCTCCAGCTTTATTTAATTCCAGCTGCTGATTTCCCCTTACATTTACGGAGTTATGTAATTGTGCCGAAAATGTAGGTGTGGAAGTATTGAATTTCTTTTGCAGATGTAAAATCTGAAATATACTGGGGGCTTTTCATGGATCTCAAACTGGGCCATCAGGGTATATCACAAATAAACAGTTGTATGCCTCTCAGATCGTTTCGTTTATAAACATTGGATACGGTTTCCAATCGACACAACAAGGTTACCGCAGACCAAATAGCCAGAATAGGGCTATAATTGCGCATTTCTGGACAGAGGCGCAATGTTGTAAAGTGAGCTCAAAAAATGTTAAATATCTGCTGAACTGCTGCTGCTTCGTATTTGTGCAGAAATAGATGATGCTTTATTTTATTTTTTGAATGATGTTTTCTGTCATCCTGTCCTCTTCTACAAACTTGCTTCTAAATAAATTGTATGTACGTACAATATGCTTATAGGCTGTAATTACATTTTTATTTATTGCAATGTGTGATATTCTTCTGCATTGAAATGTACATTTACAAATGTTATATACTTTTCATACTGTATATGCTAAATGATGTCCAATATATATTATGTCCACTAGGAACATGTGGGAAAATGCAATTCCCTAATATGCAGGAGAGAATTTACAATTGCATTGTCATGTTAGAAATCAAATAAAAAGATTGAATCTATATTTTGCCAAGTAGTATGATTAATATTTTCTACAAGAGACTCTAGGAAAGGTTGTTGGCCAAATTAATGGTGTGTTCTCCCATACACACAAATAATGCAGCTGATGAAAGTTGTTGGTGGAAAAATGTATGAGCATTTGCAGAACACACGTCTGTTCTGTTCTATACATAATGCTTGTTGGATAGTGTTTCATAGGTATGAATTCTGTCAAGCCCTCACAAATTGTCTAATTGACTAGTCATTAAATCATTACGACACAACTTTAACTAGTAAAATGTATTGGAAATGTAATCCCAGTCTCTTTAGTCAAGATGATTACTGTGAAAATTTCCAATCTGTGTTTTCTGATATTACTGAGAAACTGATGACAATTCCTAGAATATAGGCCTATGCTTTCTTTTCTGTATCCTCAAGTAAATTAAATAGAATAGAAATCTGAATACAATCAGATTCGTGAGAAGATGGGTGCGAATGGTTAGAGAAAATAATCTTTACATTTTGGATTTACAGAAAGAAACCATATTATAAATGCAGAATTTTTCGTAAATATTATATTTAAGTAAGTTTTTTTTCCATCCCCTTGCGCTTTCATATTTTATTGCATTTTGTTCATTTAAATAAAGAAAACGCAGCCATTGTCTGTGACGCGAGGGCAGCAGCGCATGCGCCGGAAGTTGCAGCCGCAGACAGCACCACTGATTCGGCAACGCAAAGCAAAAAGACTAGAAAAAAAATCAAAACACTGAATTCAAAAAATACTAATCCATTACGATGTTCTGAGAAATGTACCTCGCCACGATCCGCGGAAAGTAAGTATAGCGTTTGGATGGTAGCTCTGTACCGATTTCGTGCACGATTGCTCACCATTCATCTATTGCATCAAGCTTTTGGAAGCAACAAAGGATGCAGCTCTGTGTTGCATTTGGTGTGATTAGAGATTGCTAGCCTACTTAAACACCTGGCCAAAACCAAAGATTGTCGTGAGTGCTTAAGAAATAATAGCTAGTTAGAAAACACGATGACCGTTTGATAAAATGTGAATTGTTCTTACACGTAAAATGTATTCTATTAAAGGTTGATTGAGAGGTTGTGCATGTTTAAGTCCCATGAATGAATAAACTGCCAGTAGTTGCTGCTACAATTGTAACTGTGATCTGTGTTTTAATATTGTTCCCATTTTTACCCAAATTGCTTGCAAAGTTTCATTTTCTTGGTAAGTGTGTAGGGTTTCAAGATGATGCATTTTAGGGGTAGGTGGTGTCATTACAGGACCTGTGGTGACTTAAGCAGGCAGAATTTGCATTTGATCCTCGGGCATTTATATAATGTGACCTTTGCTGAATATCAAAGGCGTTGTCTCGAAATGTCACCGTTGATTTCTCCGCCGAGAGCCAGTGCGGTATTGAAGCTGGGGATTTTAGAAGCCGACAACAGATTGGCCGATGGGTGGAAAGTTATAAAGTCGCATATCCTTTGGCTTATTATGGTTTGTGATTTACTGCTATGTATGCACGACTTTTGTGAATGACGCTTTGTTGTCCACTCGGATAGCTATTGCCAATGTAAAGTTGCTCTGTCATAAATCTCAGTTGTAGTCTAGCCAGATGTAGTCAATATAAAGCAATTCAGTTTAAAGTAAAAAATCCATGCTGCGGGTAGTCTCAGCTTCACTACTGATTTGCTATCGGTTTCTGGAGACTGATTGCACCTGCTTCGTTAGTATCTTTCTTTGAATTTTGTTTTCTGTCAATTAAAGCTCTTTTAAAGCTTCTTGAAGTTTATAGGCGCCAGTATGCTTATGAATGAAATACCTAATATGTTTCATACTCGCAAATAAATGTTGTTTCAGATGAAAGGGGTCGGCAAGGTAACAAAGGGTTGACGTCATGCATCGCAGCCGTGCATGACTTCCAACTCTGAGTCCCGCCCCTTTTTCTTTAAGAGCTCAATATGAATGGTCGAACGCGCTGCGCGACGCTTCCTAGTCTGTTTGAGAGCCAATCGGCGTGTTGATGTAAATCAGTGGGCGGGGCTAGTTGGCGGAGAAACCAGTGCGATTGACGCTACTCTACGGCTTGAACTGGCTACATCGGATCTGGTGGAGGTGTCTCTGCGACTGTCCGTTGCTGAATTGTCCACTTTCTGTGCGCAGTCCAGGGGACTTTTAACCATGTATTTCTGTCTTGTGGATTGGTGATAAATGTTTAAGAATTCATCGAATGCCATCCGCAAATAACTGGATCCCGGGGTAAGATTTAACGTTATGCGTGGTAGACTTGCTGTATTTGATTCTTGCTCATATGTTATGATCTCTGACCGTGTTGCATGCTTGCTTTCATCACAGGATTTTAAAGCAGTAAGACGACTTTTGGCAGCTCTGAGCTTTTCCCATTTGCGTAACATGGCAAAAACGTTCCTGCTTTGCATACTCTCCTATTGCTTATGGTTGTCCTCAAAAGTTTAGCTTTATCAAATATGTTTTTGAGACTGGCTGTTTGTGACAATAAAAACAATAATGTACCTGTCTCGTGAAGATCACTTATAAATGGAACCGATTTGAGCATAACCGAATTAGGCTACAAATAATTTGGTTTTTTAATCTCAAATGATTGCTGTTGACATTTTAACTGTCCTCTTTTCGAGAAACATTCGCAGCTGGTCTCCGGAGATCAGTTATGATTTTCTCCTCTCTCTCTCTCTCTCTCACTCACTCACTCACTCACTCACTCACTCATGGACTAACCAGTCCTAAAAGCACAGTTACCTTATACTGTGAGAGTGTTTATTTGATTTACGGCTCCGGTGTCTTGTGCTCACTCAGTTAAACCCAGAGCTCGACATTAGTTACACACAGAGTGCAGTTTTATATCATTGCTCTCTCTTCTGTCTGCCCTACATTTTTCCAAAGGCTGGATAATTACATTTTAGACTCCTAGCTATTTCCAGAGAAACACGGTCTCCTATTCTCAGTACAATTATCGAGCGTGGTGAGGGATCATTTTGACATCTGGGTGTAACGTTTCTATTCTTCTATGTGAAACCATTGCTGTGTGATTTGGCTCTTTGAATGGATCATGGGGGCAGTCGGTTCAAATATGCATGCCTACTCATTGAAGAAAGTTATCATACAGTTTCATTCCTGCATTTGTTCTTTCTCCAGACACACAATCGACAGCCACAATTGTTCAATGTTTTTGTCAGTCACCTAATTATATTTGCTGTGATCAGGTTTACCTTAAAGGAATCAATGCAAGTTAAGCTCAGTTTACAGCATTTGTGGCATAATGTTGATTACCACAAAAAATTATTTTGACTCTGTGGAAGTGAATGGGGCCAGTCCATAAACATTAAAAAAACACACCATCTCCAAAGTATAGCCACAAAATGCTAACATTATATGTGTTAAAGGGGTCATGACATGAGAAACCAAATTTGCCTTGATCTTTTGGTATATAAGAGGTCTTTGTATCATTAAAACGTCCTGCAAGTTTAATATTTTAAGACGTCCTCCCCATTCTAAACGAATCATTTATTTAATCAAGCTCAAAATACAGCTCGTTCTGGATTCATGGTTAGAAGTGACGTGACGGTTAGAAGTGACGTACCAGCGTTTGCATATGACCGCCTCCAGCACAAGACAACTACGCTCATTTCGTATCGCCGTGCGCCTCACAAGTGTTCAGTCGATGGACAGCGAGCTCTGACAGAGACTACTTGTGCACAGGAAAATTACGATGCCACACAGATGTGCTGTTCCTGGCTGTGGTCAAACAAAACCTCTGAATAAGCTGCCGAAAGATCCAGACGTCAGGGAAAAATGGATGCAGTTTATTTTTTGCGGACGTCCCAGTCACGGCAGTGTTAACTTAAGCGTTTGTTCTGTACATTTTAAGGATGACTGTTTTGAGAACAAATCTCAATATGATGCTGGCTTTGCCAGAAAACTGTTGCTCAAAGATAAGTCCGTGCCGACTATTCTGGGAACAACGACGACGCAAACTGTAAGTAATCTATTTTAAACATTAAACTACTTTTTAAAGCGCAATTTCATTCATTATGAATAATCACAGTGTTTTTACTTAGTTTACTTGCATATTGTTCTGGCTGGGGGCGTCAATAATTGATACATAGGCACTGACGTTAGCCAATCATAACAGTGGGCGTTAACACTGAAGTCTTAAATGGAAAACGCCCCCAAAACAGACTGTTTGAATCAGAGGATGAGAAACAGGGTGGGAAAAGGTCATAAATCACTAGATTTTAAAAGTTTTTCTTAAAAAAAAATATATATTAATTCTATAATTGCACCTAAGGGAACATAATAATACAATAAAAAAACCCATGTCATGACCCCTTTAACATGAGCTTAGTGTGATAAAATCACTCACTAACCTTTTCTGTTTAAAGTTTTCAATAGTACACTTCATTGTCACAAAGACATAATGCTGGGAAACCATGTAATCTGATAAAACGCAGGTAAATCCCTGATTTTATAACACTAAAATAATTTTGGAACATATAATGTTTCTGTATTGTGGCTATACTTTTGAAACGGTGTGTATTATAATATTTATGTACTTCTATTTTTAAGTGCCATACTGTAATCAGAAGTTTTGCTTTTGTTTTAAATAAATAATAGGTGAGCCAAAATTACGTGGTAATAAACATTATGCCACGAATGCTGTTAATTGAGCATAAAGCTGAAGTATATAATTTCTGTGACACTCACGCAAACAAATGGAATTCGTGTTCTTAAAACAACTTTCTGAATATGCCCCTCGTCTACTGTTGTTCAATCTGTCTGATAGTCCTGCCCCCAACTCATGCTCAATGTTGTTTAACAGGTCTACGTGGGTCTCTCAAATCAAACACATTATTTTTTTATATAGTGCCACAGAAACAGAGTATTTACAATTAACCTATGCATTGCTTACTAATAGTTGTCTCTGCATAAGATGGGAAAGAAGAAAGGACTTCAACAGTTAAAAAGTGACACACTTAAGCTAAAAACAAAATTGAAACCAGAACAGTCCTTTTAATCTATAAACTAATCCACGCAAATATCTTTAAGTAGTTTTGTGTGTGGTTTTTAAAAAAAAAAAAAGATTTTATGAAATTCTGATGCATAATGTCATACAAATAGCTTTTCCTCAAAGTCATATTCCGGGTTCAATACAAGTAAAGTTTTATCGACAGCATTTGTGGCATAATGTTGATAACCTGAAATAAAGAAAGATTGAAAACTATGAAAAAGTGGACCCTGCTAATGGAATAACAGTGTCATCATTGTGGTCACAGTGTTAAAAATATCTCCAGGTGCTTAGTTTTGCGATGCATGGCAACCTGCTAATGCATTTGTTAATTAACGTGTTTTTCTGTGTGTGTGTGTGTGTGTGTGCATTGAGGGCTTATCGTTGCATTCTCCTCTTTAAGTGGTTTGTTTGATCTGCCTGTGCTAAGCATGAGGCAAAGTAAGATAGAGCTGGCTTAATGCTCTGTGTTTGTCTTTAATGTTTTTCAGCAGACCACTCCAAGCATGCAAAACACTTCAGTATATGTTTAGTTTTGTGTTTACCAGTGAGGATAAGGTGGGATCAGTCATAAGGGAACTGCCGAACATGGTAACCTGTTCTTTATGAATGCCATAAATGTAGGCCTATCATTCATCTCATTTCAGCAAGGAGCATTTTTCATATCTTTCTGCTTTTCCACTGCTAGAGAGATCATTAACACTTTAACTGTGCAATTGTCACTGATCACATGGTTTTTAATATTTTAAATAAGTTTGTAGTGCACATGGGCAGTAAGTTGTAAATCCTGTTGTCATGTAATTTTATATTCTGTCTGTTGGATCATGTCCTTTGCCTGTCAGGCTCAAAGGCATGTTGTAAATACTGATAGTAATTGCTGAGGGAGCGGCACACAGACAATCTTGTAATTTTGGAGATCAGTGGACTGAGGTCCAAGTGGACCGATTTCTCATCTGTGGAATGTGCAATCTCAGCTTGTGAGTCACCAGATGACAAATTACAGTGTAATTGATGGAGAGGAACCCAAGTGCAGTAGTGGATAAGATTGAGATAATGAGAACTTTTGGGCTGTGTGTTGATCTGAAATGAAATGCGTTGATTTGTGCGCATTGATCAATGCTGAACTCATTTTTGGTGCCTTGCAATATTTTTTATTCTTGTACCTTATACCTAAAACAGCTGAAATTACTGAAGAAAAAAATGCTTCTTGTTAAAGCAAATGAAACAAAATATACTCTCAAACAATTTTCAGAATGTTGTTAGTTTAAGAACAACTCTTGCTCTTTGTTATTGACTCTGCCTATTTGGCTTATATAACATCTTTTATTTGGTTTGCAAGAATGCCTGATTGAGCTTGCCACTCATAACTTGCATTTCCAGCCCTTGTGTGTTTGTGGTGTGTGTGCTCATTTGCACAGCTGTTTTCCACTGCACATCAGTGGGAGAAATATGCATGCACTGTGTGTCTTCTCTTTCCCCACCTATTGAAAGAGCAAGAGTTAAACACCCATCTGTTAAACCAGGCCACACACACACACTCTTTTGCAATTCTCAACATCTTTAGTTACACAAGGGCTATAAAGCTTTCCTGCTGTCTCTCTCTCTCTCTCTCTCTCTCTCTCTCTCTCTCTCTCTCTCTCTCTCTCTGTCATGCTTGCCCTTTCTATCACTTCAAACAGACAAAATCTCCCTTTTCCCTCATTCAAAGCAGGCTAAAGCAAGTAACTGTGGCCTGACTTATAAAATCCCATTGTGTGAGGTAAACTCCTGCAGGTCTGGAGAGATGAGCTGAGAAAGAGACTCTGATAAGCCTGTTAGATGAGAATGAGTAGCCTGATTTTAGAGGCCAACTGGGTCATATGCCTTTACTAGACAGGCCCGGGTTGGCTTACAGGGCCTCAATAGTTTGTACTAGGGGTGCAACGGTTCCAAATTCCCATGGGTCGGTTTGTATCACGGTTTTAGGGTCATGGTTTTGGTACGGTTCGGTATTTGCAATGTACAAAAAAAATGTTATATATAAAACTACAGTATTACTGTTGTAAAACCATAGCTAATTGTATCAAAACTGAATTCTGCAAAGAAATCCATGGTGAGGCAGTCATGGTTACTACAATATTACTATAGTAAAAGGTTAATTTTCACTGGTCTTTTAACAAAATTTGTTTAATAAATCAACAATTTAAATGAATACCTGCTCTATTACGCTACATGCATTGATGTAAAATGCATTTCAACTCTACTGCAAATATATTAAATATTCGGAAGCTGTACCTCACTATAGAAGGAACTTTGCTATTTAAATGGAGACAAGGGATGTTGTGACACACCTCGAGTGTTTTAATCATACGTGGAAATCACACATCTTCATCAGCGGATTAGGGAAACATTGTTGGCAATGAACACCCCAATCGCTTTAGTTATTGCTTTATGCCTGTTCAAATCAGCACGGAATGCTTGCTTAAAAATGAAAGGGTGCGTGTGCAGTTTCAGCTCATCTGCAGCTCTGTGTGCGCTGTGTGATTTCTGAGTAAATGATCATGTCGATGTATTACAGTATACGGCACTTGTGTCGAGCAATGTCTGCAAACAGGGCCTGTTTTGTTAAGGTTTAATGACCATCACTGTAGTAATTGACTGCAAAAAGAAAATGTTCCCAGAAAGGAGAACGGGGGGTCTTTTAGCAGGTCTTTTCTCAACATGCAATTTACAACTACACATAACGCTTGCAGAACAGTGATGTCATAAAGTTGACCCACGTGAAACACAGGTGGAGCGTATCATCTACAGATCCATTCAGGTGCATTAGTGGAGGTTGTAATTGTCTATTTTCCGCTTTATTTTCTATACAAAATCTTGTGCTAGAGTTGCGTCAATAAAATTGAGGTGAACCGTGGTGCCAATGCTTCCTGAATCCTGGGTGGCGAACCATACGGTTTGTTTTTTTACTGCGAACCGTTACACCCCTTGTTTGTACGTCTGCTGGTTTTCTGTTTTGTTTACTATTGGACTCTGTTTGTTCTCCCGCTAGTTGTATCAACCTGTATTTATGCTCTGATATGGGATGTGTATGTGTGTAAAAGATATTTGTAAGGGGGTTTATAATCTTTTGTGTATGTGTGTTTTCCTGCCTGTACCTCTGTGTGTACTAACGATGTATCAAGCTGCACTGTGAGCTTGGGTTAGAAAGATTTTATGACTCAGCCTTGAAGCTAAGTGAATGTCAAAGAGGAGTAGGAAATGAAAAACATTTGATGGCTTTGTGCAGTCATCTAAAATCTAAGACCTCTAATTTCCAAAGTCTAATTAATACGTGGCGAAATGGCATAGCCTAAGTGCTTTCAGTTCAGTACTAAAATTTGGCAGTCATGCCAAAAACTGGATTTGCAGAAAATGCAGTGATTTATTGGTGATTTACACACTTTTGAGCTGAAAGCTGTGTTTTTGCATACTGCATCTATGGTTGACATTACCGATTTATAGGGATGTTATAAAATCTTGACATATCGATTATTGATTGGAACATAATTTTATCGTTATATATTTGGGGCATTTATATATTAGCATCGGCCGACATTTAAATTAGAAGACTAATTTGTGTGCTTTCAATTCATTGCCTGTTGCATTCCATTGAATGTAGTCTGGCGAGATCGCTTTGGGAGACCATAAGGGCGTGACTTAACATTTACTGAAGCTGGTCGTGGCATGGACAAGGGACAGATATCACACACATATTACAAACTGATGGCAGTCCAAAGTTCTGAAGGTTTTTGAACTAATTAAATAATTAGCAAAGTTACGTTGATGAGTTTGCAGGTTAGTGTATGAAACTGGTGTAACTGTCACGCCGATTCAAATTATTATGCAATTTCTCAGTTTGCAGCCTTGAAAAGGTTTCATTCAAGCTGTCAAACCACAAAACAACACACTTGTAAATGAAAAGATACTGTTTAGGCTACTTGATACTTGTACTCAATATATCATCCAGTGATGGCTAGACTAAATAATCGTTGCCCTTTGATAATGATTTGGGTCAAATTTAATGGAAAATTATGCGAGTTGAGCTCCGTGGCGCTGCAGAATTTGTAACCGCCTCCACAGACGGTGAGCCTGTGGTGTGTGCGCTATGTAACATAGATTTTAGAATGCGCCATGTCATCCATCTGATGCGTCTTAAGAAATATGTTTGAAAAGACAGTTTATTCTGCAACAAGCAGCCCTATTTATCTCTGAAAAAAATCCCAATTTATATCGATAATCGTCCAGAAAAATCTTCCAATTATTTATACACGTGAAAACAGCATTGATCCCAAGCCTACAGGTTTATGGTGTAATTCATAATCAAAAAAGTGGTAAACCATCTTAAAATATATGTTTGTATTGTTAATCAAACAGCTCAAAAAAGTAAATGTATACACACATTTGTAATAACTCCATAAATGCAGACACTTGTGCACAGTGCAGGGGTTCACTGTAGATAAACAGATTTGATCAGAGAAGTGAGTTATGTGGTGTAACTTTTTTTTAATTTTTTTTTTCCCCAGCCAGGAAGAACAGATAAAATCTGTTTAAGCGCATGAGAAAAACAAGAGGTGTGACACTCACTCAAAAAAATTATTTGGCCTATTTTTAAGATGTATCCATTTCAATTTAATAACAAATTTCCATCTAATTGAATTGCTTAATCTTTAACAAATTAAAATGTACAAATCTTACAAAATGCAAGTTTTATTAATTACATTTTCTTCAAGACTATTCAATTCAATTAGATGGAAATGTGTTATTAAATTAAAATGGATACATCTTAAAAATAGGCAAAAATATTTTTTTGAGTGCTGTTCTAACAAAATTGCAATGTAATGTTTTTTTTTATTAATAATATTATTTGTATAAAATCATTGTTGCCATGCAGGATTTAGTATTCTGCTCAAATTATTAGCAACTAGAAACTAACTATTCAACTGTATGAAACATGCCATTATTTTAATGCATATAATAAGGCAATGTTTTGAATGTCACTCCACATATTAAGTCAGTCATTAATAGTATATATTTAAAACCTTTCTTATTCAGTGATCCACATGATTCTGCTAACATGTATTTTACATACACATCATCTCTCAGCAATTCTCGATTTAATCTCTTCTTTTTCCTGCATAACACTTGAGATTGAGGTTTTGACAGTAACATAGCTAGTATGAGTTAAAGAGGAATAAGAGTATGTGAACATTTTAAAATGATTTGTCAAACTTAATTTTAATTATAATTTGGTTTGCAAAGATTAAATGATCAAGGAAATAGGGGAGTTGTAATGTATTCTCTGTGAAAATGAAATTAACACTACATTAATACAGTAAATCTAAGGCTTGCTTTCAGTGAACCAGTAATTGGAAAGGAGTGTGTGATATGTTTCCTTGTCCGTTTCTTTTTCATTTTTATACAGTAAATGGTAACCTTTAGGGGTTAGCTTAATAAAATGTGCCAAAAATGAAATTAAAATGCCAAACATTTACAAATCATCTACTTTTTTGAGTAGCCAATAAAACCATTTTTATGGTTCTTTTTCTCTAGATTAAAATGTTTGGACATTTTTTTTTAAATGTCAACTGCTCAAATGTGCTATTGTGTGCATTGACACCAGCAGACACAACAAACAAACAAAAAAGTATGAAAAATGCACCAATCTGTCCCCCTCTTTGTGTGGAGTTGCAAGAGAGAGAAATGTATGCATGCATGTGACCAAGCGATATGGCTTGTAATGTCAACTAATTTACAGCAGGGATTAGGTCTGTATTTTAGGAAGGTGTTTCATGTTGTAGAGCAGGAACGTGTTTATCCCCATGTCTGTGCGTCTGTCTGTAGGACGTTAAGGTTGAGCGGCAGGGTAGCAGTCATCTGCTCTTATCTGTTTACGGCTCTAGATAAGACCTCTGGAACGGGATATGTGACCCTCCCTTCTGTCTCTACTACATAATGAGGGTTTGCTTGGCAAACTGCATATCTGTCTAGTGTAATCTGAAAAGATGCCATAGCATGGCAGCATTCTCTTCTCCTGCTCGGGTGCCAGGGCAGCCTGCTGTGTGGTGCCACTTTTGAGGTCATGCAACCCGGAGGTGTAGTCGTAAGAGGAGAAAGTGTAAAGGGGCAGAATTCTTTGGTGGGGCAGTTGGTTTTGAACTCATTGGAGATGTTGCAGTTACTGAAACTTTTACTTTTTACGTGACATGTACAAATTGTATATATGTCAGACACACGTCTTTGGCCGCTGTGTTGCGTCTTGTTGTTCCAGTGTCTCGCCTATTCATTATTATAGGCTGTTAACATAATGTAATCTGTTACAAAAAGTACAAAATATGGCATAATCAAAATATAATGCATCATACTTTGCCATTTTCTGTATATATATATTTTTATATACCCTTGCCCTTTTTTTTTTTATTGTATGTGTATTCTATATTGTGTATATAGTTTACTGTACATTGTATATTGTGTTGTATAAGTATGTGTACATTTGTCATGTAAATTGTGTTGTGTAAATATGTTGTTTAGTGTAATTGGTACTGCTATGTTATTCGGAACTGCACACAAGACTTTCACCTACTGTTGCACTTGTGTACACAGTATTGTGACAATAAAGTGATTTTATTTTATTTTATATTTTGTCATTATGTGAAGATTCACTGGCCAACTCAGTTAAAAAATGCTCACAACTCATGTCTGCACAGCACTGTTTTTGTCATGGCTGGCTGAACCATATATTTTCAGCCCGAGGTTTGCTTTACCGGAGACTCCATAGCCATCGCGTTTTTAAAATGATGTGTTGTGGGAAATTGTTTTGAAGACCCAGCGTTCAGTTTCAGCCAGCTGCGCTGTCTAGCTGTTTGAAAGAACTCACCTGATGTGTATGCAATTCTCCAGCGTGGTGCGTGTGCGCTCCTGTGAAGAAAGTCATGGTGCTCTGTGTTTGTTGCTGTGATGATTCATGATGCGTTCCATTCAAATCTGAGAGTCAGAATTTCCACCTTTCAACTAGGAATAGTGCAATGGAACGATACTTTCGGTCAGACATTAAACTCGTGCGGAAAACTTCAGCTCTTATTTCGCCAAGATGCAGGTGTGTGATGTCACGCAAACATGTCGGTACCCTGGGAGATTTCCAGAGTAAATGAGAAAAATTTACTTTTATTTAATAATACATTTATGAGTCAAAGTTACTACATTAAATGATAATAAAACATGTTTAGCAAATGTTTGCAGAGACAAGTGTTCAAAACACTGAATTACACTCTCTTTTGCCAAACGCTAGCATTGCAGCATCGTTTATCAGTTTGGTTGCAATGAAGTCTCTGTTGACAATCAAGGTACTACTGAAATCACAACATAATTATTCTGAGAATTAAAAATAAGGCCTCTCTTTGACACTCAGGCAATTGTCACACAATTTAGAATTTAATCAAGTACTCAAATACTCGTGCCCATCCCTAGCTATGATTTCCTATTTTATTTTATTTTTTCAACCTTCAATGTTTAAATGCCAAATAAACTCAGTGGTAAAATGCTAGCAAATTTCTAAACCATTTAAATACTCCTTTTGCTGTGCTTAAATAAAAGTACTTGACCTTGCATACATGGTCTCACATGGAGATGGATTCTGCATCTTGTGTAGAAGAATGTTGAATGCTACAGATTTACAAAAATCCAGTTTTTTTTTTTTTTTTTAATTATTATAATTATTATTATTATTGATCTCAGGCTTTTGAATATTATTTGATGGTCATTTTGAGAAGCGTGTTCATCATCATTCAAACAAAATCTCCTTTGCCAATCATCACACCTAACATTCACTAGTTTTTGATAGCCTAACTTTATTAACAAGATCTATATTCTGTGGTTTTCCATGTTGTTAGTTCTGTCCACATTTTCTACAGCTGGGAAATCATGGGGCCCTATTTCTAGAGATGTAAAAAGATCAGAATATAGCAAGCTTGTTAATTTGATAAAAATGACTTATTGCATTGTTTCTGTACAAGGCCTCATTTGGGCATGTTGTCACACAGCAGAATGGAGGGGGACACATTAACTTGTTTGTGTATCTGTTTTGGTCATCAGTGTTTCATGTGGGTTTATCTTTCATCTCATGCCCTCCAATCTTTAGTGTCTGTTGTTGTGACTGACATTGTAATAAGTTGTAATGCAGCCACACAAACTGGCACGCTTAAGACCCAGTTTAAATGGCAAAATGGAAGATATGTAATTCCTTCTGGATCAGAGTACAGTGTGGTAAACACAAGAAGGTTGATGTCAGGTTACATGGAGCAGGTGTAGTCAGCTGACAGTGGATAGAGAGGGTGGGGGGGTGGATGATTGGCATGTCTGTAAAAATGTTTCATGCCATGCCTTTGCTCTCCCACTCATAAAAGCTGTTTGATGAAAGTTCTTTGCCAAAGGCGAGTACTTAACTGTCAGCCCTTGCCATTGGTTGGCTTTTTATCAGAGTTCATCCCCATTGGCTGTTAACTCTTGGTCAAACCCGAGGTTGTCACACCAGTCATGCCGGCATCTTTTCTGAGAAGTTATTTGAAGACATTCAGCATTCCAAATTGAAATGTAGGGGTTTGGAAGCTAGTAATTTAGATATATCCTGTACCTTTTTTCTTTTCATTTTGTTTTGTATCATTTCAAGAGTGAAAAGTTCTGGCATTTTAAATGAAAACTTTAATTCCCTTCCAGAGTACAGAATTGTTCCATTAAGTAGCAATACTTGCCCCATTGATTTGATTTTCATGGGCATTTTTTACATTAATGAGGGCATATTTTGTCTAACCATATGAACATATTGGGTGTCATTCCTTTAGTTCATTAGCATACATTTTTAATCTGAATAATTCGATTTAGAATGGATTAAGCCTACCTCTTACCCATAAAATTATATCCATGAAACAGTGTCATGCAATATTATGAATAACTAGGCCTAAAATTGCTCATTAATGACTATAACAGATTTTATACATAAAATACAGAGGAATTCATAATGGGAGAATTTTTTGCCCTTACATTTTAAATTTGGGGGCATTTATTTGGGGGGGCCTTCCATTTGTTATTTTGTCTTTTCCACACATCTGTTGGCACTGAGCATATAAAAAGAACACATCTGAGGATTGGCCCTGTGTGTTTTCTCTCAATATCTGTCACGATCTCTCTGTTTCAATTAAGCCTAGTTTTTGTGAGTGCTGTTCTGACTAAACACTTTTCCTATAGCTGTTGGTTCTGGTAAAAGGTGAAGGTAAACGTCAAAAGAGTATTGACCTGGATATCCTGTAAAACTCTTTAAATGTGCTACAGCACAAGAGTCCCACCATTATGTGAGTGTGTTTGTGTGCGAGTGTTTGTTTAGCGTCTATGTGTGTAAATTTCAGAGCGTGTGTGTTATTTCAGCGCAAGGGATCTAGAGTGGAGAATAGTGGCCCTTTATGTGGCCACTGAATCAGTGCTCCTGTTAAGACCCATTGTTGAGAATGCTGAATGTTGAAAGCTATCTCTGCACTGGGTGAAATGGCCAGATTACATTATTCCTGTGGTTGAAAGAGAGAAGCAGAAGGAATAGGTTTGAGCAGAATGTTATTTTATAATTAGTGAAAGTGGGAGAGAAGGCAGTTCTGAAGAACAGTGCTTTTGAATGGTAAGTTTGGACCTTCCCTGTACCTGTGTGAAAGAAGTCATACTGAATGGATGTTTGTGTTCTGAACTCATTCCGAGAGTGGCTTCTGCAGCGTTAAAATAACCTCAGCACCTTTGTTCATTTGAGATGGTTTCATATCTCTCTTGCGTTTTTGTAAATTTGGATTAGCAGGATGTTATTTTGTGTATGATATCTAGAGATGGGCTAGATTGAAAATTTGCAGTGATAAAAAATACATTGTCAACATCGCAGTAATGTCAGGCTACTTGCAAGTATGAGAGTGTTCAAACAGAGATGTCTTAACAGAGCTTCAGTTGCATAAAATGTGTTAGAGTTGGTAAATTAGATTAATTTCCCTGAATCAGTTCAAACTGTCTGTTTCAAAACTAAAATCCTTAGATTTTTTTGCATCATCACTCAAACATATTAATGTAATTAATGCATGGCATTTTTCAAGTTTTAAAATGTTGAATAAAATACATGATGGGAAATATAGCTGTTTGAACTATTTATTGTTATGTTGGTTGGTGCATATAAATACAAATTATTTACCAGTTTATTTAGTGAAAAACAGTGTTGAAAACTTGCCTTTTATTAATTTAATCTAGATTTATTTCCCTGTATTTTACTTTTTTATTAAACATTTTGTATCTTCTTGGCTACAATGAAGATTAATTGAAAAAGTCACCCTTTTAAAGTCATATTCCGGGTTCAATACAAGTTAAGCTTAATCAACACCATTTGTGGCATAATGTTGATTACCAAAAAAATATTTATCACAAAGAAAATAAAAGTTCAAATCAGGGTTCCAGTGAAGCACTTACAGTGGAAGTGAATGGGGCCAATCCTTAAACGTTTAAATGCTCACTATTTCAAAAGTATAGCCATATATAATTATAAACATTTCTGTGTAAAGTTATAGCCAATTTTACAACTTCGTTGCTATGACGATGTTATGACAACAAAACCTAAAACGACTAGAAAGATCTCAAATAATACATGCGTTTTAACATACATTTTTTTTCTTTTTTTAAATGAAAAGCTTCACATTTTTGTAACTTCCATTTTTGCTAATTCTTTTGTTTAAGAAAACAAAGGGCGTTCAAAAAAAGTTTTGTGGTAATCAACATTATGCCAAAAATGATGGTGAGGTTAACTTGTATTAAACCCAGAATAGTCCTTTAAACCATTTCACATAAATATCGAGATATATAATAAAACTTGTAAAAAGGCTGAAATATGCTGAAAATATTTTTTGGCTGTATTGTCATAATTAAGGGTTATTACTTTGACCACCGGCTGGGGTTTATTGATCTGATAATCTCGACTGCAATTCCTGAAGTTTAACACAAGGAAGCGTTACAGTGATCTTATCGACATCTTAACAATTCATGCAGGTCTACGCTTTCAGAATATTTTTAATTAAGTCTGTTTGCCTGGAATTCAGCTCACCTACATTTTCTTCTTTTCATTTCCCATGAACGTTTTGGGGCTTCCAAACCCTTATAAACTACACTCCCTTTAAAAAGCACAACCATTATGACAACTGTCAGGCCATACAGAGAATGTTTGCCAGAATAAGGGTTTATTAAATAGAAGCATCAGGGTAACTAATGTCTCTGTTTACTTGCCTGTCTCACTTTCTCTGCTACCTAATCCAGGAATGTGTCTCCACTCTCCAAGCTGGGTGAGCTGGTCAGATCACATTGCACTATAATGACAGGTCAATGCTGAGGAGTGTTAAAGTGGACAGCCGCGTGGGTAGTGAGGGTGGGGTTACGGTTATGCAGGACTTTGGCTGTGTCAAATGTTGGTGACCGTTTGTTCGGGATCAGTGGTGATGTTCTGCTGAGTTCAACATGGATGAACTCTAAAACAAAGCATGTAGCCAGATGGAAGGGCAAAATAAATTGGAATAACTGCTCCTTTTAATGTTGTTTCAAGTGTAAACTGGATGTTTGTACATTGGATTCACTCGACAAGAGGCTTTTTGCTGCAGCTTTTTGGTTACAAAATTAGAATTTACTGAAGTAGACCAGATAGATATGAATGTGTATTCCACTGAAAAGTTGCAAAGGCTGACTGGCTTTAAAAAGTCCTTGTGTTGCATTTGGCAAGCTTTATGCTACGCTCAAGGATTAACCTGTAGGGGTGTAAAAATGCATCAGTGTAATGAAAATTCAGTGCACCTAGGACAGAATTGATTTGCAATTGCTTTTTTTAAAACCCAGTACTTCTATTATAATAACCCTTCTTTAGCTAATTTTCACAAATAATTGAATGAATCCTAACTGGAACTGCCGAAATTAACATGTTAACATATGCAATTAATTTAATTAATTTATTAATCTCTGTGAGAGTGCAGAACACTGGTGATGGAGAAAGGACCTCTTAACCATCATTTTTTGTACCAAAATAAAAGCCAAGATGGGACTTGTGATAAGCTGCATTTACAAAATCTGCTGGAGTGAAGTATCGGCAATTCCACAACGTTGCATTCCAGACAATTTGGATGAAGTATCATTACATGGATAGTGCCAGGACTAAAAGTAAAACCAACATGTTCTCTGCAAGTGTTTTTCATATGGAGTTCAAAGTGGCAAATCATGTAAATGTGGCTTCAGGATTGCTGTAGCAAAGTGGATAGCAAATATTAATATTGTGGAGGATGAGGTTTAGGAAATGTAATGCCCATTGCAATGAAAAAGCAAACTATGGTAACTAGTTCTTTCAAGTAGTCAACCTCCCACTTAGACTTTGGGAAGCGTTTAATGTTACATGAATTGGTGTTATTTTGGGGTATTTTCATCTTTATATTGTGTAATACTTTGAAAAATGTTAATAAAACATTGTTTATACATTTAGTTTTTTTTAAGAAAGAACTAAATGCATTTTTACAGGTAAAGAAATGTATATAGAGTGAAATTTCAGCAGTTTCGTAATCTGTGATTAATCGCAAGTAACTATGAAAAATCATGCGATTTAAATGCAATCAAACATTGTAATCGACTGACAGAACTTATCCTAAAAAAACAATTAGATTGAATTGTGATGAAATATCAGATTCATTGATGTATTGCTTCATTCAGTAAATAATTATTATCTGACTGAAATGTTATTAAACACAAAACTGGTCAACATTATCCTAGGTTTGAAAAAAAGTTTAAATATGAGGTGCTTTTTCACCATCTGGTTAAATGGTTACTTTGCCGTTTGATATTTATTTTAGTTGCGGATTCTCTCTCAGTTGTGGCACTGCATATCAGGATTAGAATGTACTGACTGAGCAATTTACCACTGGTGAGATGTCATGTTACTGAAGCTGTTCCACCTGCACCAGTTCTCTGTCCTGAGTACGGTTAGCTAACTGCTGAGAAATTCAAACCAGAAATGGTGTGTAATTGCACTGAACCATGTTCAGGTTGAAATTCTAATGGAACTGTTACTCCGTGTGCTCAGAATTGATCAGGCCGATGGTGGAAAAGGACCTTTTGATGTCCCCTGCAGAAATATTTTTGGGAGATTCAGAAAAGTCTCGACATCTGAGGTTCTCATAGCATATTACGAAACCGTTTCAGGGCCACTTCCTTCACAAGCAGTTTTCCCAAAATGTTCCTTTTTAGGTGTTTGTGAGCAGTCAAGCCAATAAATTAGGTATATTTCCTGGAACAGCCATGACGTGAGACACGCTGTTGCCTTCATGCCTCACGCTAATTTATTTGAGCAGCTCAATGCACGTATCAATCTCACACAGGATCAGACACAGGCCTGGCACGGAGTACGATTAGCTCCTGTGTGTGAGAAAGAGAAAGAGAGAGCTATTTGCAGAAGCAGGTGCAGAGAGGTATGCTGACAGACATGAGGGCGGCTTAATATCCTGTCAAAAGACAAAGGTGCCTTCTAGGCGGCTGGTGACTTGCTGGAAGTAGTTACAAAAAACAAGATCTGTTGAGCTTTATAACTCAAGTATGCTATTAAACCAATAGTTGACCCAAAAATTCTTAGTCAGAATGTTAACCTAATAGCTTTTCCACACAATGAAAGTGAATGGTGACTGAGTCATCTGTTTTTGTGTTCCACTCAAGAAAGGAAGTTATACGAATTAAAGACAATGTGATTGCGTAAATTATTTTTAATTTAAATTTTTGTTGATCTATCCCTTTAATATGTGTACAAGGAATACAGAAGCTACACAAGCATGCATGTGCACGCGCACACACACACACACAAAGATCTTGCCTGAGAGGAAGTGTAGTGGTTGGGTGAATGAGTGTATAAGTAGCTCCGGGGGTAAGTACAGAGCTTTTGTCGGGCGTTACTCTGCGATCAATAGTGGTTATACCTTCAGCCATTTCCCTCTTTTGTGGCACAGACCGGAACACTGGTGTGCTTGATGCTACTGTCCATTACCAGAAGCTCTTTTGTGTTATTTGTGTTTAATACTAGCAGGTTTGTTTTGTGCTTGTGTGTCTATGAAAGCTTCTTTGAAGTAGCCTGTAGTATTTCATCTCGGAGCACAAACCATGAAGAAAAGGCATCCATGTGACCTAGATTCTGAAATGCAGCGTAGCCTGGTTGGCTTTAAAACCTACACAGGCAGCATTACAGAGCATGATTGAAGAGGATGAGAGAGGTGTGTGTGTGTGTGTGTGTGTGTGTGTGTGTGTGTGTGTGTGTGTGTGTGTGTGTGTGTGTGTGTGTGTGTGTGTGCATCTGCGCATCTGCATTCACTCAAGGTTGGGCCATTCGTCTTCCTGTAGCTGATGTCCCAGGGTCTCGTTGCATGCTGACTAGCCCTCTATGGCGGCTTCCTGTAATTAATAGGGGCTCCTGCCTGCAGTCATCTCAGAGCAGGTGTTTCTGTGAAGTGGAGAACCGTTATCTTCCTGACCCGACAAATATTCATTTTCCCATATCAATGAACACGCTCTGCCTATAGCCACAAATCATCCTCAGTTTAGTGACAACAGATGTGGAAAACGCTTGAGCATGCTATGTGGAGCCACATAGGTACCAGAATATCATAGAGACTTGGGGGTGGGCGTGTTTTGACTTGGCTACTAAGAAACTTGTTAGCAACTACTCAGAACACCAAAGCAACTGTATAGAAACACGTTGAAAACAACAATTTCGCCGTTGCTTCTTGGCGCTGACTTACACGGGCAGGCACCAATCACAATTTTTGTTTTTTCTAAAAAAATCTAAGTCTAGTTTTGAGTTTCTTTTTTTAAAATGTAAGTGTATTGTTTAATAGCATAAACAGATTTTAATTTTGTTGTTACAGACTTTTTCCATAATTTACAGTTTTTTTTTTAACATTGACACAGTATGTCAAATGCTGTTCGTTATTTAGACCGATAACAGATTTGAAACCTTATCAGAATGGCTCATATTATTTAGGTGACGTATTGTTAACGCAATTATCTATCATATCTATAAAATATATCATATATCCACTGTGATGTAAATAATGTATTACTGATTCCAATTTATTATTTGTAATTTACTATTTTAATTCTGTAATTTACTACAATTCCGATATAGATCCGTTTCTGTGATTTGCCTGCTTTGATGCATGTTAAAGTTTGCATTGTACTTTCCTAAATATAGAATGACAGAAATTTTACAACTCAGTCTAATTTGTTTACAAAAGAACTTTGTAGTTTTGCTTATTTATCTTGCTTCCCATTGTATTCCACCTTGGTAGCCATTTACTTTACGAAAATGTAGAACATATCTTGTTTTTAAGAAAGATTAGCTCACCCAACCATCATTTGGCACTGTTTTTGAAGAGAATTTTGGTTTAGTTCACTTTAGTCTCCACAAGTAGTAGATAGTTTATATCTACATTAGCAGAATCTTGGCCAGGCCGATTAATGTTCAAAATGATCAACTATGGCCGATTACAATGGCAGTTTTGTCCAACATGGTCACAAGAAAAGTCGGCATGTTGTTTCCGAGAATTCCAGTACCCTAAGATCGGACACATTATACTGAGCACCATCACATCAGTCATTTTTTGCATCAGCTCAAGCCTGTTTACCTTCCCTTGTGGCGCGACAGGAAGATGCGGCGTGGTAGACCTTGGGTTGGATACAATGTTGAAACCAGTAAGTAATCACGTTTGCATAATCGATGATGATCGTGATTTAGAGGTGGCATTTTCCCCTCTAGCATTTAATTTTTTTACTCCACTGATGGTTAGGTTTAGGTATGGGGTTTGAGTTGGGGATACAGTTTATAAAAAAATGTTGCAGCCTCTCTTTAGGGGCCCCTCCGTGGACATTAAAACTGGAAAATGAAGCTCACATGTGCCCATATACCCAACAACAGTTACCGCTTTGGCCACTAGGGGCAGTTTTGCATTTCGGAAAGCACAAACCGATTTTAGCTTAAGAAAAGATTTGTCTGTCTTGTCAGTGGATGGTGCACCTTTTCTATTTTCCTTTCTTTATCCCCTTTTCTCCCCAATTTGGAATGCCCAATTCCCACTACTTAGTAGGTCCTCATGGTGGCGTGGTTACTCACCTCAATCCGGGTAGCAGAGGAAGTCTCAGTTGCCTCCCCTTCTGAGACAGTCAATCCACACATCTTACCACACGCCCCATTGAGAGCGACAACCACTAATCATGATCACGAGGAGGTTTCCCCATGTGACTCTACCCTCCCTAGCAACCGGGCCAATTTGGTTGCTTAGGAGACCTGGCTGGAGTCACTCAGCATGCCCTGGATTCAAACTCGTGGCTCCAGGGGTGGTAGTCAGCATCAATACTCTCTGAGCTACCCAGGCCACACACATTTTCTATTTTCAAGTTTTTTACACAAATATTTACTTGATCCACTAAAAAATAAGTGTTCTTTAAAATTTTGTGTGCATCTTATTTTATATTATTAAATGTAGTAGATAAAGTATATCAGCTCTTTAGATACTGGCATCAGTCTTTAAAAACCCATACCGGTTGACCACAAGTCTTCACGGGTTTTACTGAATCGTCTCTATGAGATTGACGTGATGTGAGAGAGCCGCTTAGCTATGCCTTCTGCTACTCCAGCCAGCACTGATCAACCTTGGCCTGCCTGAGCAAGCCACTGTAATATTCATGATCTAATTATTCAGGGAGAGTTTAGTGTGTGGAACTGTAACGTGTGATTTAACCTCTTGTCAGGGGCTATAAAAGGAAGCTGGGTTAATCTTTCTGGCAACCATCTCTCCACCCTTGGGAGCGTGCTTCAATTACCTTCTTTTTGCCCTGGAGGCTGCAACAACACACACACACACACACAAATGTACTTGGACATATTCATGCACTTCACACTCAAGGTGTTGCTGACACTTAATGTCTATTGCTTTTTCTGGAGAAATACAAATTAGGTGACAGCAGCTGCTAATCTTTTAGATACAGTCAAATGCTCTAAAAATTTGTCAGACTATTGTTCTAGAAGATATGAGTTCACACAGATGAAAAACACCCTGTCAAGGACTTAGATTGCATTAAAGGGAAAGTTCACCCTAAAAAGGGAGACTTAACTTTTGATCTGTTTCTCACCCGCATCCATCATATCACTTTTGAAGATATGGATTTAACCTCTGGAGTCATATGGATTACTTTTATGTTTCCGTTATGTGATTTTTGGAGCTACAAAGATCTGATCACCATTCACTTGCATTGTATGGATTTACAGAGCTGAGATATTCTTCTAAAAATCATAGTTTGAGTTCAGCAGAAGAAAGAAAGTCTTCTGAAAAGAAAGTCCAACATTTCAATAATGAAGAAGCAGGTCATATAAATAAGCACCAACTCTGTGACCGGCGTTTCTCAATGTGGTCAGAACCTCTTCTATGAGGTGAGAGAGAGATTAAAACATTACCGGCAGATTTACTCTTTCTCTTGTGGACACGCTAGGTCTCACTCACACATTCGCCACAGTTTCAATCAAGATCCAATTATGATGCATCACGATATATTGACTCCTGACATGTATCGCAATAAGGAACGGATCATATCGTGAAGTGGTTGCTGATACACAGCCCTACAAAATACAAGGAAATACTGCAACAGAATCTGTTTAAATTTGCTAAAAAAAATATATTATCCCAAATGCATGGCCATAAGTAACTACATAGTAGCAATAAACATATACATTTCATGCAATGGAACAATCGAAGCCCTGATCACAGTTTAGTTGAGATTCTTTGGCACGCTTTAAAAATTGTGGAGCATACATAATATAACCTGGTGAAAATCTTCACAGGAGAATGGGCCAAAATTACACCTCCACAGCATTCAAAGTTGTTATATACAGTATATTAATCACTGAAATAGGGCTTTATCAGAGTAAAGTTTGATTTGCCAGGACACCTATGTTCTGTAAAAGGCAAAAAAAGAGTCAGGGAAGTGGTGTTTTTAACCGCAGAGCAAACAAACCAGAATTAGCCATTCAGAAATAATCTTGACCTATGAGTCATTTGGGTTTGCCGACATGAATTGTATTTTGTAGCTGGTTACAGGTTTGAATACTTTTGTAAGGCTCTATATTTTTTACAGTGCAGCCAAAACTACCATTATTCTTTATATAGTGGTTCCGTATTTTCTTAAGATTCTGAATTGCACATCATGGTTGTCCGCAAGCAAATATTCATCCACTTTTTTTAATCAAAGAAAGGGTTTAGTTTATTGATTTTTTTTTTTTATAGGTTAGGGCAAGAGCCCTCACTTAAAACTTGATGGATTTTTTTGAAATTATGCTTGACTGTGAGAACCAGTGGACTGAACCCATTTAACCCTGCCTCAGTCCAACAGCCATCACCACCCAGAATCTAATCCACACTTAAAAACCCAGGCTGCTGGATTAATTTCCTAGTTTGACACTCCACCCAGTTTATTCCTTGGACTCTGAGAAACTATTCACAGTCCAAATATATATCATTCTGATTCGCAACCTGGT
Organism: Xyrauchen texanus; assembly: GCF_025860055.1. Taxonomy (NCBI): domain Eukaryota; kingdom Metazoa; phylum Chordata; class Actinopteri; order Cypriniformes; family Catostomidae; genus Xyrauchen; species Xyrauchen texanus. The sequence goes on from NC_068278.1 coordinate 26,666,297, forward strand.
CTTTTTTTCTTTGGCAAACAAAAGTAATCTTCTAAAATCCAGACTATTTAATTATACCTGGCTTCCACAGAACATTATGCTGCTGCATTTTCTCTGAACAAGTGTGCTCACACATGCAGAGTATCTCAAAATCACTTATTTTGTTGGATGATTCACCAACCCACATGCTTCTGTAACCAGCACTCTCCACAATAACATACCCACACAAGCCACTGGCCTCTGCCTCCGCATAAAACCCCTCTTGATCTGATTTTGGACCTGTAGCCTGTTCCTCCCAGAGAATGATAATCATCTAGGATCAGCACTCCTGCTGAGTATGCCCAACCCAGCGGCTTTGTGATCAGAGCAGAAATTGACCCCAGATCTCTGTGTGTGTGTGTGTGTGTGTGTGTGTGTGTTTTGCGAAATGCAATCTGACTGGGGGAGGAACCTGCCCACCACTGGTGGTGCTTCTAAATCAGATATGCTGCTGTTTTTTGCATGCCTGTCTCACCAGTGTATCACATCTCATATGAGTTATGGTTAGTTGCTGGGTGGGTGGGCTTATGGTTTATGAGCACTAGGAATTTTACACTTCCAGGTCAGAGTATAGTATTGACATGGGTCATAACCCTCAGAGAATGGAGAAGTCATAAGATGTTTGATGGATTGAGAGTTAAAGCTGAAGTGTAATTTCTATGCCAGTAGCAACACCAAACGGAATTGGGTGTTTCTTCAACTTCAGGTACTTTCAGCCCTGTTCATTTCTAGCAAGTACAATCTCGTTAAAGCATTTTTTAGTCTCTTGCTTGTTTAGTTAATTTGTCTAAAGTCCAACACTATCAAACGAGCTACTGTGGAAGTTAATCACACTTGAATAAGTGTGTAAATGTAAGTGTGCCTGTAATAGAAGCTTTAAAATGTAAAAAGTGTTTTGATATCATAACATAGCAGCATGCGAGTAACCAAGAGAAAAATAAGTGTTTAAAAGGTCATAATCGGTTGTTGATTTGTGTGAAAGCAAATGAAACGCACAGTAGTTGTAACACCTCTACAGTGTTCGTTTCACCAGAAAGCTGCGGTGAAACATTGAACAAAAATGTAGTTATAGTAACATTTATTCTATGAGACTAGGTTGCAAATGACACCACAACAGGAGCCTAGTTTCCATCCATCTTTCACACTATTTTGTTATCAATAAAGGGAAAATCTGGCAAACAAATTTAGACATTGGCCATCTTCTGCCCATTTCCATTCAAATGGCCTTTTATCGATAAAAATGGTGTAAAAAAAAACACTTTGTCGCATAGGTTTTGGTTTAGCACAAAAGAAAACTGCCCTGAAGCCGTTTATATTCAGAAATGTGTGTTGATCGCTAATTCGCCTCCCAGATGCCCCTAATTTTTTTCCTCTGAATTTGGATAAAATGGGGAGAATATTGAGACAATTAATTGAAATTAGTCAGCTTACTGTCATTTTAATTTCACAAATAAAAGCAATCAGTAGAGGAGGAATTGCAATCAAAAGGGAGCAGTTGCCCTTCTGATAGGACTGTAATATTGGTCCTGATGTTGCACATGTCGCAGGTTGGCACCAGTTCCGACCTGAAAGCGGATCGTCATTGCCCTGTTCAAGCTGGCAACCTGCCAGCAAAAGTAGTGGGGGGAATTTTCTGTCTCAGTATAAGGACCATCAATCGATGTGTATATTCGGTGTGCACAGCTATTAAATAAAAATTGAATTATGCAGTGTAATATCAGGGTTTACATATGATACATTCCTGATATTCAATATTTTAAACAATCATCTAATCAAAAGCATCACCATCACAACTGCATTATGTCCCGCATATTTCTCCAGCAACGTTTTACGACCAACTGAACTTGATTATCATCTAAAATCTATTTAATGTCATAATGCAAATGTACATTTTCTGAAGAAGCAGTAAATGTGATTCGAGGTAAAGATGGTTAGATTTAACGTTTTAAAATGTTCAAAAGATGGTTTTCTGAAAGTGAACTCTGCATTGGACAAATAGTTCTGATTGTTTATAGTCTTGCAGAACATTCTGAGAATGTCATTCAGCCGACTGTTTTTACCTACAGAACATGGTAAAGCTAATTTAAGTTTGTGTTAAGAAAAGGCATATATAGGTCTAAAAAATATATATATATTTTAGTTTGGTAATTTTTTTATTTTTTATTTTTTATTTAATGCTTTTTTAGTTTGGTAATTTTTTTAATACAGAGTAATTTGCCAGCATTTTTTTCAAATTTAAAAGAATTCGGCTGTGTGTTCCCCCCCCCCCCCAAAAAAAAGCACTCCTGGAAGTATCACTTTAGCACATTTATGCCATTAAGATCAATCCATAATCACTTACAATAAACTGGCTTTTAATACTGTCGTCATTATTAACAATTGGGGCAAACTCTGTCATGTGACACTAAATTTTTGTGTTAATGGCAATTTTCTCGAAACAAAGTGTTTTTTGCGACATTTGATGTAGCGCTTGAGTTAAATGGAAAATATTATGTCGGCATTTGAGACATTTTAGCGATAATGTGCGTTTCCATCAGCTTTATTTGCACTAAAAAAAAAATCCGGAAGGAAAATTTCGAATACAGGGCATGTTGAGTGACTGAGTACATAAAAGGCATTTGAAAAGTACCAATAATAAATGATGAAGGCCTGGTAAAACATTTCTAAGTCCATTTTAATGTGACCTTATAGTAACCAAAATCAACCCCATGAGACATGAAATTGTCAAAAGTTGAAGAAACACCCAATTACAAAAACAATGTCTGTTTTCAAGCAGGTTTATCAAACACTCCACCCATCTGCCATTGGTTAGATAAACAGATCCCGTCCCAAACTCATGCCATTGGTTGAGCCAGTGTTGCTGGGCTGATCAGGATACTCAAGCAAACTTAGAAATGTTTTGATAGCACCACAGGGGACTCAACCTTTAAATGGCTTACTTACAGTTGTCTCTGCTTATTAAGCAGGGTTCAGGGTAATGAGTCTCAGGGTGGGTGCCAAGCTCTGTGTTTGTGTTTATAACTGAGCAAATTTTTTTCTGTATGCTTAATGTTGCACCATGGTTGTCTTATTGATGAATGTATGTGTTCTTATCAGTTTGCACTGAACTGTCGAATAATCATATTGTAGTATTGTTCAGTATTTCATATGACTCACAAGGATGTACAAACACAGTATTGTAGTATAGCAAATGGAAAGTAACTAATACACAAAGGTAAAATGGGTGCATTTGAGTAAAGAAAGCAATCAGGATGTTGAGTGGAGATGATGATGAATCTCTCAGCCTTATTACTGAGAACCACTACAGAGCAGAACACCTCACAATCACTGAGGCCATATTAAAGACTTCCCTATATGAGCATGAGATTCACAGCCCACAGGTTTGAGCCCTCAGTGCAGAATTCCCTCAGAATAATTACAATCTGTGAAAGCACAGGCTGTAAAATATTTGTGTACTTCAAGCAGTAGCTGAACTAATATCTAGATCTTAGAGAAGTCAGAAGTTTACATACACCATAGCCAAATACATTCAAACTCGGTTTTTCACAATGAAATGCATTTAATCATAGAAAACATTTCCTGTCTTTTGTCAGTTAGGATCACTATTTTAAGAATGTGAAATGTCAGATTAATAGTAGACATTCATCACATTCCCAGTGGGTCAGAAGTTTACATACACTTTGTTAGTATTTGGTAACCTTGCCTTTAATTAGTTTAACTTGGATCAAACGTGTTGGGTAGCCTTCCACAAGTTTCTCACAATAAGTTGCTGGAATTTTGGCCCATTCCTCGAGACAGAACTGGTGTAACGGAGTCAGGTTTGTAGGACTCCTTGCTCGCACAGACTTTTTCAGTTCTGCACGCAAATTTTTTATCAGATTGAGGTCAGGGCTTTGTAATGTCCACTCCAATACCTTGATATTGTTGTCCTTAAGCCATTTTGCCAGAAATTTGGAGGTATGCTTGGGGTCACTGTCCATTTTGAAGACCCCTTTGCAACTGAGCTTTAACTTCCTGGCTAATGTCTTGAGATGTTGCTTTAATATAGCCACATTCAATATTTCCATCTTCATGATGCCATCTATTTTGTGAAGTGCACCAGTCCTGCAGCAAATCACCAATCACGGTCGGGATGGTGTTTTTTGGCTTGCATGCCTCACCCTTTTTTCTCCAAACATAACAATGGTCATTATGGCCAATCAGTTAAATTTTTGTTTCATCAGACCAGAGGACATTTCTCCAAAAAGTTGGAAAATAAAAGATCTTTGTCCACATGTGCACTTGCAGACTGTAGTCTGGCTTTTTATGGTGGTTTTGGAGCAGTGGCTTCTTCCTTGCTGAGCAGCCTTTCAGGTTATGTCGATATAGGACTCTTTACTGTGAATATAGATACTTGTCTACTAGCGCTGCACGATTTGGGGAAAAAAGTCATATTGCGATTATTGAGGTTAATATTGCGATGTAATAAACAAATGGTATCATGAATCAACTTGATTGGTTATCAAGGAAAATGCACAAATAGATTACTGATAATGCTGAAATGTGTATTTTTCAAATCAAACATACAAACTAGCAACAACAACAACTATAAATGCAGTGTTTTCAAATAAAAATATTTTTACAAAATTAAATAATATCTTTGCATTATTGCAAACCTGTTATTTTCTCAATATTACACCTAAATAAAATAGAACAATAAATAAGAACATACAAATTTTCATGAAAATAAGATTGTCCATACAAACAGGGACATTTAAGCAGGATATAACATAAACTTTGTATAAACGCTTTTGAAAAGGAAACTGGATATAAAAGTGTGGTTCACTCAATCAAACCACTAACACTGTTGTTGTGGGTGTGTGTGTGTGTATAATATACACACATTGTTGTTATCATTTTTATGTTATTTTCATATTAAATTGATCTTATGATCTCATCATTGATGCAACATGTTGCGAGCTGCAGACAGCGGGGGTAAGAGACGAGTGTCTCGTGTTAGAGTGCGCATCAGCCGGCGGAACTTTAAATCTCTCCCGGTCTCAACTCACACTCAGATTGGGTCTCTTCCGCTACTGGTTGAAGCGGCTCTGACCGCACCGAGAATGACAGTTTTGGAGTTTGTGTTTATTTACATGGCACGCTCCCATCCCGTATTATATGAACATTAATTAAGGATAAAATAAAGATATATCGCAAAGCTGTGATCTGTGTTTCTATCAGACACTCGAGCTGCAGACAGCGAGGGTGAGAGACGAGTGTCTCGTGTCAGAGGGCGCATCAGCCAGTGGAACTTTATATCTCCCAGTCTCGACTCCCACTCAGATTGAGTATCTTCCACGACTGGTTGAAGCAGCTCTGACCGCACAGAGAATGACAGTTTTGGAGTTTGAGCTTATTTACATGTCACGCTCCCGTATTATATTAACATTCATTATTTATGAAATAAAGACATATCGCCAAGCTGTGATCAGTGTTTGTGTTATTTTTTCTGACCGCCAGTTCAGTGTCGGTCTGCTCGGCATTCATCTTCACCTGATTTCCACGCTGCACACCGGAAACTCGCATGACATGACCACACGTGTCACTCCTTAAACTGAGACTGACTGGTCATCTTTTTATTAGAGGTGTAGAAAATGGGCAAACAGCTCTCAGAGAGAATGGGCTGTCACGTCCACACATGCACTTATTTATTTAATAAAATCGAAGCATTTGCCGTTATTTAATCACACAGTCTGACATTGCGATTGCGCTATGATTAATCGTGCAGCACTATTGTCTACCTGTTTCCTTCAGCATCTTCACAAGGTCCTTTGCTGTTGTTCTAGAATTTATTTGCACTTTTTGCACAACTATGTTAATTTCTGACAGAATGCATCTCCTTTCTGAGCGTTATGATGGCTGTGTGGTCCCATGGTGTTTATACTTGTGTACTATTGTTTGTACAGATGAACATGGTACCTTCAGGCTTTTGAGAATTGCTCCCGTGGATGAACAAGACTTGTGGAGGTCCACCAATGTTTTTCATAGGTCTTTGCTTATTTCTTTTGATTTTCCCATGATGTTAAGCAAAGAGGCACAGAGTTTAAGGTTGGCCTTAAAATACATCCACAAGTACACCTCCAATTGACTCCAATTAGCCAATAAGCAGAATCTAATTGTCTGAAGGCTTAACATAATTTTCTGGAATTTTCCAAGCTCCTTAAAGACACAGTTAACTTAGTGTATGTTAACTTCTGGCCCACTGAAATTGTGATGTGTCTATTAAAAGTGAACAATATGTCTGTAAACAATCATGTCATGCACAAAGTAGATGTCCTAAATTACTTGCCAAAAGTATAGTTTGCTAATATGAAATCAGTGGAGTGGTTAAAAAATGTGTTTAATGACATCAACCTAGGTGTATGTAAACTTATGACTTCAATTGTATCTCCACCATTATAAAGTATGAAGCAGATTTTGAGCTTTGTGGTGAGCCGCCATTGAGTGCCAGGGTGCTGATAAAGTTTTTTAGGGGTGGTCAAAGGGTCCATTCACTCCGCTCGCACATTGTTAGCAACATTACTGCTTCTGCATCAGTGCCCAGTTTCATGCGAGTCAGCGTTAAAGCTCGCTCAAGCTGTTCTCTCATAAAGATTAGAAAACGCTCACCTCCCTGACACCTCTCAAATGCCTTGGTCACGATTGGAGATTCACAGTAACTTACCGGCCTGTAAAAAGCTTATCGACCCTGTCGGACGCGCTTCATAAGCTTTGTTACTTTAGGAATTTGCAGTGCCCTCTGGCTTTCCATGGCCTTTGTGTCAACAGCACTGTATCTGCTGCGATTTGATGTTAGAGGGCTTATTGAGAGAGGGGGAGAGAAAGGAATGGGGCCGAACTCAAAAGTCTGCTGGAGACTCAATTAGCTCTCTACTCACAGAGTTTTGAACACACAATTGCTGTGTAGGATGCAGAGACTGAAACAAAATGCGATTTTTGTTTGTGATGAGTAAGTGATGTACTGATGAAGGCCATTTCTGAGCATGCCTCTGATAAATGTTAAACATAAAGCATTAATGCTGGAGAAAATTATAATACTAAAATAGAAAGACCAGCAAATCAACTAATTTATTTTCTTGTTTCTGTTGGTGCTGCATCAGTCAAGCGATGGGGTTCCCACTGTTGTGAAAAACCTAGACATATTTGGCAGTTATAAAATTGTGATTTACAGGCCTTGAAAATGTATTACAAAATTAATACAATATTAATTGAAGTTACAAAAATCTTTGTTACAGATATTTCTATACAAACCTTCAATGAGTAGGGTACAAATTGATGAAGCATTAATTTAGTTTTAAAGCATTATAGGCACAAATTCAATATTTTTGGTTGTGGAATATATTAGATATGTTGATTTATGTAAAAAAAGAAGTTTATTAATAACTAACAAACATTTGGTCCCAAACTATATAGCCCCTGCTGAGTGATAGCTGAATTTGTAAAAAAATAAATCATTAATGTATTGACAAATTGTTTAATAGATAAATATAAAAAATTTAATAAAAAAACTGCTAATATAATATTTAGTTTAACCTCCTGAGGCCGCCGATCAACATTTAATCATCAGTTGTAGGCCCTATTTTAAATGCTATGGGACTAATTCATGAAACGTGAGCAGAACAAATTTGTGTGCAAATGCATTCTTTATGCAAGAAATTTGTTCTGCTCATGTTTAATGAAAAAGGCCCTATGTGTGGAAAGTGCCAGTAAATGTAAATTTTTCTAGTTCTGCTCAGCTCAGAAATATTTAATTGGCTAGAAATTGCATGTATGTTTGTTTTTTGTTTTTTCCTTATCAGGATTTATCCATGACTGGAAACGTCACAAAAATACACTCACTGAGCACTTTATTAGAAAGACCTATACACCTACTTATTCATGTGATTATTTAATCTGCTAATTGTGTGGTAGCTGTGCAATGCATAAAATAATCCAGATACAGGTCAGGTTAATATTTACATCAACCATGGGGGAAAATGTGATCTCTGTGATTTAGACCGTAGCATGGGCTGGTCTGAGTATTTATGTAACTGCTGATCTCTGGGAATTGAACAGTCCCTAGAGTTGACTCCGAATCATGTCACAAACAGAAAACATCCACTGAGCAGCAGTTCTGCAGTCGGAAATGCCTTGTTGATGAGAGGGGTCAACAGAGAATGGCCAGACTGGTTCTAGCTGACAGAAATGCTGCTGTAAATCGAATAACCACTCTGTACAATTTTAGTGAGCAGAATAGCATCTCAGAATGCACAACATGTCGAACGTTAAGGCGGATGGGCTACAACAGCAGAAGACCATGCCAGACATTGTAAGACCATAATGTTCCTAATAAAGTTCTCAGTGAGTGTATAGTAGGTCATGATGTATGGAAATGTTCAAATGTGCATGTGTGTTGTAAGACTACATCTGTTTAATCGTAATCCAGAGCTAAAGCAGATTCTCAGTGAACTCTTCCATGACAAGAATTTATCTATTTCCAGGAATCTGGAAAGTTCAGTTCATTCAGCCGATTTGCTTGTGTTTGATGTGTCTGTTCCCATGGTCACATGCCCTTGTGAAATGTTTGCGGTCAGAGAGCCCAGTGCTCTGTCTGTTTGGCCATCTCCTCTTTACAGCACGGACCACAGCAAATGATTGTGGACTTCAGCTGTATCAGATGAGTGTGTATATGTGGAGTTAAGTGAAGAGTGGCATAAGGCAACAAGAATTGGCTTTTATTCTTTTCTTTGTGTAACTTCTGAATGGAAGCTGTATCTGCCTTTTTATCCATCTCTCTCTCTCTTGTGTGTGATGGTGTATTGATGTGTGGCTTGCTTTTGAGTCTGCTTTGAAGTCACTCTGATAGAGATCTGTCCTTTTTTGAAAACACACACACACACACACACACACACACACACTTGATGGAAGACCAATTGATATCTGCATCTCTAACGAAGACATTTTAGCGCAAACATTTGTGCAGTACAATGAAAACGCATGCTAAAATCCTTAAATGTATAACTCGCCCAAAAATGAAAATTCTGTAATTTACTCACCCTCATGTTGTCCCAAATCTGTATGTGTTTTCTTTCTTCTTCCATGGAATACAAAAGGAGATGTTCGGTTCTTTCATTGTATGGAAAAGATGGTGACTGATGCTGTCACTCTGCTTTACATCTCCTTCTGTGTTCCACGGAAGAAAGTCTTGCAGGGTTGAAACAACATAAGGGTAAATGATTAAAACAAAAAACATTTTTGGGTGAACTATACCTTTTAAGATACATTTATATAAAGTTAAATATCCTTTATGATCTAAATCCTTGAGTTTGTGTATGAGAGAAAGAGAGGGGTCTGTGTCTGAATTTTATATTCCTGTTAGCCTCAGGATCAAAAACAAAAGGTAGTTTTGTGCGTTGTGTTACTGAAGGGTGTTTTGTGTTAAATATCTTCAGTCAGTTCATGAACCTTTGCTTTGACTCTGAGATAATTCGACATCGATCGTCTTGCTTCTAGAATCACATGGCTGTGAGAATCATGCACAAACTAGAGTGCTTAACAGATATTATTGTGTGGATGATGCAGTTTAGAGGTGTTAGAGGAATTGGGCCGCCCACATTATCTGAGATCAGCTTTCTGGTGTTTCTTATGATGGATGAGTGAAAGGTCTTGGTGGAGGATGCTGGCTGTAGATCTTTACATGCACGGTGAAATGTGACAACGCATGATGAAGAGTCAAGCTAAAGACTAGGCCACTGCTTCTGCTTCGATCAGGACCCAGATTTCACATTGCGATTAGCACAACCCATGTTTATCCTCACTGCAACTAAACCTGTATTTGATGTAGCCTAGTCTGGGTTGTATTTTCTATTACCTTGCATGGTTTTACTCAAGTTATGAAATGCAATTGTCCTGCCGAGGTGCTATCAAAGTGAATAGCAGGCACAAAAACGCAGTTACCTTTATTTTTTGGGGGTTTAATGGATCACATGACTGCGTCACATGACAACAAATACGTCATTGTTTTCAGATATCTCAGTTTTTCCTGTCCCCACTACAATGCGAAGACACCGTTTTTAAATGTATCCACTTGGGAGGGTATTCTCTTGAGTCTGTATAATGCAAGCGATAAAACACAAATTCCAACCAACAAAACCCATCAACAGTCTGACTCATTATTAGATACTGATAATGACAGCACAGTTGTTAATGACTTAACAATAGCATTAACGATTACATAATTTTGTGGAGAAACCACCATGTTTTTTGTATATAGAGGCACTTTAATATAAAAACATATGTACAGAGTACTGCAAGTCACAGCATAGTATTAATATTAGGTGAAGAAAAACACAAGATCTGTTTAACTTAATCTGTTAACAAAATTCAGCATTTAATGTCTGTGGGTAAAACAGCTTTCTATGCTTTAGCGCCACCAGTTGCAGTGGTTTAGGTAACTGCAACAGCTACTGACACATGATCTAAAAAAACCTAGCTTTTTTTGGTGCGCAAATGTTCGCTTCAGGTGTGAATGGTTTCAAAGGAATCCATTGTTTCTATTTAAAATGTTAATAGCGGTGAGAATTCATCTTTAGTGTGCAAAGGAAAACGAGCCTATTAAACACATGTGAAATAATGTTTAAATCATTAAAGCATGGCTAATATAGGCTTCAACAACCCTACCAAAAACAGATAAGCATTATAACAAGTAAACAACTTTGCCAAACTGTTAAAAGTTAAGCATCTATTCAGACTTCTTACTTGCCGCTGCTGAAACTGTTGTAGCTTCCACTTTCGCCACAATTGCGTCACAAATGAAGGTCCTTCTTTTCTGTGCTTACGGGCATGAAGTCAACATGCAAGAATGAATCGTGCCAAATCCAGCCTGACTGCTTAAAATAAAAATATTTATTGTAGGCTTAGCTTAGTTTTGTACACAGATTTTTATGTACTTGCTCAATAATGGACTTTTGTTGATTTTCAACAAACAAAATGATCCATAGAGCAGCTTTAAATATACATTTGGTCTCATCCAAACATTTTGTTACATCCTTAGCAAAATTTGGTGAAGGGTGTTTTTGTGTGTTTGTGTGTGTATGTGCCCTCCTACATTGGAACAGCTTTTTTAATGGATGTGTTCTCTGAGATGAGACCGCAGCTGTCTGAATCCCAGAGAGAGACCCTCCCTCCCACCAGAGGCAGACAGGCAGCATTTCCTCTTGCCCTTTTAAAAATCATTCTCCTTTCTTCCTTTTGCTGCAATTTAACACCAGGGTGTCCAATTTCAGATGAGCAGCGGACATCTTGAGCAAACGGATGAATGGTGAATGGATGAATCTGTTCATAAATTAAATTGTTTCTGTCTTCAATTCTTCTCCCTATTTTGTGAACTTTTTCTTCCTTGTTGTGTTATGGTTTGTGCTCATTGTACATGAAGAGTGTTTGTGAGGAGAGATGCACGCCTCTGGTCAAAAATCAGTATGAGCATGTCATCTAAGCTTATCCTCTTAATGGTCATACAAGGTTTTTTTTTAGTGGTGGTCTAGATATAAGGTGTTTAGTTAAAGTGTATCCTGTTGCATGAGGAGTGGGTTAGAGTTAGGGTTAAACATTTGCGTGTTTGATTTGTTTCTTGTTCTTTTCTGTAGTATTTAGTGAGAACCTCTACTGCAGACTTGACAATGTCCTGCATTCTTGAGATATTTGTGGAAAATATATAGTACTCCCCGGTACTGCGCTCAACAAGCCAAGTGTTAAGATGCACATATTGATGGTCTCAGACGTGGAGGCAACTGAGATTTGTCCTCTGCCACCCGGATTAAGGCGTGTCACTATACCACCATGAGGACCTAGAGGGCATTGGGAATTGGGCATGCCAAAAAGGGGAGAAAAAAAAAAAAAAGACATTATTTTGGGGGGTGTTAAAGACATCTGATTTTTAAATCGCAGTTGTCTCCATCTACAAGATTGAATTACTAATATATATATATATATATATATATATATATATATATTAGGGCTGTCGATTTAACGTGTTAATTCAGTGCGATTAATTTGACAAACAATAATGCGTTAAAAAAATATAAACAATTAATCGCACCATAATAAGGAAGATTCCTGAGAAATGCAAGCTTGTAATACCACCTGTTTACTCCAGAGGGCAGTAAGTGAAATTTCAGCTGTAGGAGCACAGTTTATACAGTGAAGAAAACAACACAAACGTGCATTACATTCTTACATTCAAAACACTTGAAGGAGCGCAAATGCAAACTAAGGGATCTCAAGATGTGTTTAAAAATTGAGTATTAAACTATATTTAACTTGAAACAGTGAACTAAACATTTTATGATGCAACGCACCAGAGATGCTACACAAACATGTCTGACACAGGTCTAGATTGACGGGCTCTTAAACAAGCCCTCATAATAAATCTCCAACTGATTGACAAAATGGATTGCTGTGAACTGTATGCCAATGATTGACTTATGTTCAATAATATGGTAGTAAACAATACATTGTATTCTAAAGCCGCTTTTTGTATTGTCTTATCAATGATTAACTCTTCTGCCACAAGAATGTAATGCATTTTAATTATCTGAATATTTTTTATTTTATATATATATATATATATATATATATATATATATATATATATATATATATAAATTGAAAAATATTTAAAGATTATATATAATAAAAATATTCAGATAATTAAAATGCTTTACATTCTTGTGGCAGAAGAGTTAATCATTGATAAGACAACACAAAAATGCTTTTAGAATACAATGTATTGTATAACATAACTATGTATATTTATACTATTGATATATTGATATACATATATATATTTATATATTGATATAAATATGTATAATCTTTATATATTGAATTATTGTTATATGAGGGGCTTTCTCAGCAAATATTTGTATATGCGATTTAATTGCAATTAATTAATCGGGTCACCGTTCACCAAAAATGTTAATCAATTGACAGCCCTAAAATATATATATATATATGTATATATGTATGCATGTGTGCAGGCATGCATGCATGCAAGTCATTTAGAGCTCCTTCGTATATACCAATTAGCACTGTTTATTGCAAAGTACATACTGTATCTGGCAGTTAACTACTGTGCTTAAATGGATAAAGTCAAAAAATAAAATAAATGCGTCAGTAGACGTTTCTATGTAAACATAGTGTTGCGCATACCGGTGCCGTAGTACTACCACAAACTCAAGCTTCATAATACTGGCAGAACCACGGGGTTTTTTTTATTAAAGCCGAAGTGTCTAATTTTTTTAGTGTTAAAATACTATCCTAGCTTAATATGCAGAGACAACTATGATCAAGACATTCATAGGTTAATTTTCTTGAAAATTGTAAACACTGTGTCTCTGTGATGTTATAAAACTTCCTTTGATTTGAATGACCATGCTTAGACCCGCTCCAGAAACGTTACTCAAACAATGGAGTAACGAGTTTGGGGTGGGACTATCTGACTGCTTGAGCAACAGCAGATGAGTGGCATATTCAAAAAAAGCTGTTTTGAAGACCGTTTATTTTTTTACATTTTGTTCGGTGGCACTAGTTGCGCAGAAATGGCACACTTAAGCTTTAAATACAGTTGTATGAATGTATCTAAAGTATAGTGCGAGATGCTGATAAGAGGGCATAGTCAAGACACAACCGCCAAAGACCTTCATTTCTAGGGGTCATTTAATTTGAACATGATCGTCTTTTTCTATGTAAGCATGTACTAAACATATGTCTTTAACTTTTGTGTAATTTAACTTAAATAAATGATGCACTGCATCTGTTTTAGCCCAAGAATGTGATTGTTCTGAACTGCGCATAACACACTGTCTACACTGGTCTAGGGCTGGGATAAACGATTATTTTTTAAACGATTAATCTAGCGATTATTATTTTCGATGCATCGATTAATCTAACGATTCATTTTTTCAGTCCGATTCGATTTCGATTCGATTAATCGACTTGTGACAACACCGGTAATACCGGTTTCATCGGGGGTGGGGGTGTATAAAATGTAAAAAAAAAAACATTTGCGGGAGTTTGATTGACTGGCGATCTGATCAATCAATCATAATACACCATTTTTGTCTGACAAAGTAGTCAGGAGAGAGAAGATTAACGTCGGTGGATTTGAATTTGAATAATGGATTGTAGGCTACTGTACTGACGTCTTTCCGCGGTTAAAACAACAGTCCTTCTGATGTAGGCTACATTCATGTTTAGCCTATTTGATGCTATAAATTACCAAGGAAAAGATGACCGGTTCACGAGCAGCTTTAACTGAGGCAATCTGTCAAGACACATTAAAGAGCCACAAAATAGTAGGCCTATTTCTGGTTTAATTTTCTTTGAATGACCAAATTTGAAAGTTGAGACTTTATTAAATGTTACCTGCTTGGTCCTGTCTGTCAGCGCGTTGTCAGTGTCCTCTATGTATTTTTCACGACATTCATAGCTATAAAGCTGTTATTAATAGCTATAGCTGAAAACTTTAGGTGTCGACAACGTATTATAGCTTACTCCAACATCGAGTGCAAAGTGGGGAGTTGAAAAAAACTTACGGTGCTCTGTCATCTGCGGCTACTCCGGGTGGCGCTAGAATGGAAGGCCATCTCCATTTTGCAAAGATGACATATCACGGAATTTTTTCCTTTTAAATTAAATAATTCTCATACTTTAGAGGAACGAGTGCATGCCGCCTTGCACTTCTGATAGTCTGAGGAGCCACTGCGTGTTGGCGCCGGCGCCGCCATCTTTGTTTTGGGTCTGACAATTCGACGCGCATATTTTGCGTCGACGTATTTTGCGTCAACGTCATCCCAGCCCTAGTGCTGGTGCATTGCCGTGGTGCTAGAATGGAAAGCCATCTCCATTTTGCAAAGACGACATATCACATAATTTTTTCCTTTTAAATTACAGAATTCCCACACTTTAGATGAACGAGTGCGTGCCGCCTTGCACTTCTGGTAGTCTGAGGAGCCACTCGTTTTGCTTCTACTCTCCGGCGCCGCCATCTTTGTTTTGGTCTGACGAATCGACGCGCATATTTTGCGTCAACGTATTTTTTGCGTCGACGTCATCGCGCGTCGTCCCAGCCCTATACTGGTCTTATCCGTTGATGCAACGTCTACACTGAAGCGTCCAAGTGAACATTCTAAATGATGCGTAGACTGCACAGACCAATCAGCTGCAAGCTAGAGTAATAAAGTGGATGGAGTATGCTGATTTTAGCATTCGATTGTGCATTTTTAACTTGGATTCGACGAATATTCCAATTTTTTTATTTGACTTTGACAGTCTTTAGAGGACATCGCAATAAGAAGGTCTGTTGTCCAATTATTGTCTTTGTATTCCATGGTGCCCAGTATATAATTCTCATCACATTCAATTCAGACTGTGAACCCACACCTCAGTTAAAAATTGTGGCATGTCACTGTAGATCCGGCTGTGCCACTGTGGAAACACTGTGAGATATTTAAGTTAATCAAACCAAATATCATTAAAATCCATATTAAACTAAATGTATTCTGTTCTGAATAAGAATGTTTCAGAATTTGTGCATATTTTAATTTACACCCAAATTTAAAATAGTTAATGTAATTGTTTGAAATTCATTCTTAATTCAAGAGGCTGTTTTAGGGCAGACACTGATGTCACACTTAATGGTGTATCTACTCAAGAGAGAAAATTGTTCACGAGTGGAATATTGAGGAAATTCTACAACTGTGGTTTTTCCATCCATTATAGCTGCCAAGAGCCACCTAATTTTGGCAGATAGGACAGAGGCTAGTGGACAACTGAAGAGAGTTAACCGGTATTTCATATTTAGAGTGTGTGTGTGACTGTGTCTGACAGTTTTGTCTCTGCTCTACTCTGCTGTTCTTATTTCTTGGTTTTATTCTCCTTTTTGTCACTTATGTTGGGCTTCACATGACACACGGTCTTGCTCAGGCAGGTCCAGATATAAATATAAATGCAGAGAGCTCCAACACCTTTTCATTTGGACAGAGTGTGCCTTGGTTCAATGTTCACACCTCACAGTAGGTTATAAATAAACACACATATTTACCAGTTTTACATATTGGTGTTTCTTGGTGCTTGTTCCGTACATTTCAAACTAGAACTCCGGATGTATATCAGTCAATTGGATACACATACAGTTTTGGAAAACTTGCCCTGAAGCTTGGTTCTAGCTCGTTCAATGGCGCTCTCTCTGTTACACATATAAACACTCTCACGCTTACTCATATTCACTCTTCTGATCTTTCCACACGCTTGTTCGCACTTTCACACACACACCCACAGATCACTCGCTTTCTGCTGTTCTCACACCTTATGTTCAGCAGCTGAACAATCATCTGTAGAAATGTCAAAGGCTCTCTCTCAGTCTGTTTCTAAGGGGTGATTTACAGTGATTTGGAGCAACAAAGCGACTGGAAGTTGTTCATTTTCAGTTATGCCCCTTTCACAATGACAAAGATTTTTATTACTAGAGGTTGTTATTTATTGGCTCTGCAATTGCATTGCCGATGGTCACTGTTGCTCATGTTGCCAAAAATTGGAATCTCTCGTTCAGTACGTATACATGCATTTGAAAAATTCTATTTTAGTTGGAATAAAACAGACATTCATCATTTAAAAATGTCATGTAAATGCTTTAGTCTGAATGAAACCATGCCAGTTTGATTTTTGCTATGTTGGACTAACTGACAATGTGAATGAACCTCAGCTTCAACCAACATGTGACCACGTAAATCGGACCAAAGTTGGCCTCAGCGGTATGTGCACATGCTCCGAACGACATAGGCAGGTTCAGATATAAATATATATATATTTTTTTAATGTCGCAAAAAGCTGGAAGAAGAGGGTTTTATTCGAAGTCCCAAATAGATAAATTACAGGGAACAAATGATGAATGTACAACCAGTTGTTTTTTACTCATTTAAATATCTCTGTTTTAAGTTTTAATATTCTTTACCTACTCATTTTTTATATATATTTCTATTCACCTTGAATTGGAGAAGTGTCAGTGCTTCATTAGTTCTCCTTTCTTTATTTCTGTCTGTCTGTCTGTCTGTTGTCAGCTGCTGTCCTTTATTCTCTCCATAACACACAGCCTATTAGCGTGTTTTCCACTCCATTCTTTCACACTGATGACATTATATAAACTAGCGTCTGTGTGTCACACACAAACTCACTTAAAGATGACACCCTGTCTGCTAGAATAACAAAAATCTGACAGAAAGATGTGATCTCTGTGGCTACAGCAAAAAGGATGCGAGAGCTTAACGCTCCGGGATGTGCCTAAGTCATCACTAGTACACTGACAGCAGCATGCTTGTGTGGCTTCAATATGCAGTTAAAGCAAAATCTATTCAGGCTGCCGCTTGCTGCTATAAATTGAGTCTCTAAATGAGCCCGCACTGATATGAACATTTATTTACAACAAGTGTCTCTTTCTGTCTCTCCCTCCTGTTGAACTTCTCTTGTATTCAAGGGTAAAGCTAATCTCTTTAAAAAAAATAAAAAATTGTATGCCCTCATTTTGTTCTGCGCATAAAAACCAGTACAGGCAGATTGTCTGAGCTCCGGAGCACAGCCTCACCAGAGCCTGATTACAGCTTACTGTAGTCATTTTCTAAATAGCTCACTTCCACTCCACTTTCTCCCATGTACTCCCACCCTCTATCCTCCCAGGCACACAAGTAAAGAGTCTTTTATCAGATGTGGTTTGACACAAACATCCCTAGCAGCTTGAATCCAAACTAAATTTCACTCCTCTTCTGTATGGATGGGATGGTTTGTGAATTGACAAAGGTGCATGTGTTTTTTAACTTTGTAAAATATCAGCCTGTACTGTTCTGTTTGGACTTCTGTTCCATACAATTGTGTTTGTAGACCGTGAATAGGTGAGCATTTAAACTTTGTCTATTCATGATTAGAAAGCAATCCGATCATCAAAAACACATTAAGTAACCAAGTGTATGTACCCCCAATGAGTCTGGACAAGAGGACAAGATGAATGACATCATCAATGGAGAGTGAGGAAGTGAAAGACTGAAAAAGAACATTTGGGGAATGAAAACAAGGTCTACCTTGCCTTTTTCATGGATATATCTGACAACGATAGGGTGTATGTTTGTGTCAAGCCATGCTGATTTCTTACTGCACTGGTTGGATTTTAATGAGCTGCAGTCATGATCTTTCACCTCTCTCTCTCTCTCTCTCTCTCTCTCTCTCTCTCAAAATTTAAATTTCTTTATTGGCATGATTGCTTTTACATTGCCAAAGCATTAATAGACAATAAAATAATGATAATAATAATAAAACAGTAAGAAATGACAATAAAAATATAATTAAAAAAGGTGCCAGATAATGAATAAAATAAAAACTATAATAACAATATACACTATACAATTTAAAATAGAATACGCCTTTTACAAGTCATTATGAGCATTAAAAATACATTGACAGATGTACATTAAAATACCCAAGGCCGTCGATAAGGGGGTACAACTGGACCTTTTGTCTCGGGCACGGGCTTGAGGGGGGCCCGGACAGTAGTGTTTTTTACCACCACGCAATTGCCCCCGCCCCGTTAGGAAAGCTCAGCAAAAACCGCTTGAATGATATGTTGTTCTGGTTACATGCAGCTCGCTCTCAGAGCAGTTCACATTAGAAGCTGCCGGGTTCTGGTCAGATTTTCAAGCAGGACTTTAGGTTAGGGTTTGTAATTTATGAAGAAAAAAAAATTTATAATAATATATAGGCCTTCCGAACTTGATTCGCCCACGTGCTCTCACTCAGATACACGCAAACGGATGATTTAAGGGCCGTTAACATTGATAGTGTTTTGCGTGTGTCTGCTCTGTTTTTCCATTGTTTTCCTATTTAAACATGCTGGAAGAAAATCCTTGACTGCTGCTCCGCGTCTCGCTGTTTCTTCAGTGTCTCACGCAGGACCAGCACATTTTTAGACAGCGTGTCAATATAATAGCACCTTCAGTTTTCAAAAATGCATGTCGAGACACCTGCGTTTTGTTTCATTTGTTGCGTTGCATCTAGATTGTTTTTAGTCTAGTTTTAGTGTCACAAAGATTTTACTTTCTGAACAAGTTTAGGTTGCAAACATTAATCCATATTGTTCTGCAACAAGCAAAGTTTCAGTGCTTGATAAACGGCAATGTTTTTTTCCCTTCTGCTCTAGTGTACTGCAGGGCTGCTGTGCCTGCCGTTACAATACTGTTACTAATGTTGCCTATGATGCTTACAAAAAATACAACCTTATGCAACATGGTGAACAATACACATTAAACGCGTTCAGCGGGGGACGCGGATATATAAACACGGAGACACAACCACGAAAACCATCCGGGTAGCGCACGTTGATGGGATGATTTGCCCTTAATAGCATAGAATGCTCTTCTAGCTTTCTCTTTTAGTGCATTCACTGCCAGACCAAAACCTCCTGAAGCGCTGATTTTTAGACCGAGGTAGTTATAGTGTAGGGTGTGTTCTATTGCAGTGTTCCCCAGAGTGAAAGTGTATCTGGTTTCCTGTAATCTGTCTTTTTTCTGGAAGATCATAATTTTAGTTTTTTCAAATTGACTGTCAGGGCCCAGTTCTACTGCTACTGTAGCCCTTGTGCCATAGCTGACCATAGCACCAGATCATCTGCATAAAGAAGAAATTTTACTTCCAAATTATGTGTTGCAGATTGTATCAGTAGCACTGCTAACTCAATGATGTATATGTTGAACCAAGGGCGGACTGACCATCGGGAGAACCGGGACTTTCCCGAAGGGCCGGTTGCGAAATGGGGCCAAATCGGCCTCTATAAACTGAAATGGGCCACTGCGTTATGCAGAACGGGCCATAAAACGGCACTGCAATATGTCAAAGCGGGTAGCGATATGCAGAAAAGGACAGCCACGTCTTTCTGTTTCTTCAGCCTGTAAGCGGGTGTACTACACAGCTGTATTACCGTCTGGGAAACTTGTTGTTCACCACAAATGACCATCTATTATCTATTGCTGCTTGTGCTGTCTGTGTCAGAGGGGTTGACCAGGCCGAGCTGTCCTACTCAACACATTGATGCTCATACCTGGCATTCTGTATATATGGATTTATGCAAATATATATACTATATTAAGTTTAAAAAAAATGCATAGGTGTACTCATTCACACACATTTGGTTTTATTTAAAAACCGTACGAATGTCATCTATTTGTCTGTGTGTCTATCTATAACTCTATTTGCAGCATAATCAAAAGGGAAGTTGTCATGTTGCTCATACGCCCAACAACACTTACAGCTTTGGCCACTGAAGGCAGTGTTCAAATTTTGGTAAGCACACTGCGATTTCAGTTAAAGAAATGGAGAGTGAGGGAGTGTAGACTGAAAATGGACATTTGGGGGATGAAAACAAGGTCTCTATCTTGCTTTTTCACGGGTATATCTGACAACGATAGGGAGTATGTTTGTGTCAAGCCATGCAGATTTCTTAGTGCGCTGGTTGGATTTTAATGAGCTGCAGTCATGATCTTTCACTACTCTCTCTCTCTCTCTCTCGCTCGCTCGCTCTCAATTTAAAGTTTTTTATTGGCATGATTGCTTTTACATGCATTATTGCCAAAGCATTAATTCACAAAAAGATAATGACAATATAATAATAATAATAATAATAATAAATGTATGTTTTCTTATGTTCAATGCTTTGATTCTCCAAAGTCAAAGTTAAAATCTGAAAGTTAGACATTTTCAAAAGGTCACCTTAGATCACAGTTACTCATCCAAAAGGATGTGCAGAGGACGTGGAAGTGAGGAGAGCGAGAGAGCGAGAGAGAGAGAGAGAGAGAGATGAAACGCCTGAGGCATAGTCAGAGCACACTGTCTGGTATGTTTGATGTTAAATTGAAGTTCAGATTTGAGATTAAATGTGTTTTGCCTGATGCCTTAAGAGCACTTTGGCATGGAAAGGTATGTGAAGGTTTGCTCTGGTCCAAATACACTTTATTGATGGAAATGGAGCCGAATGTTATGAAGTAGGATATTTTGAAATCCTGATGTCCTAACTCTGACTTGATTGATTGATGTTATTACATGCTTGGCAGCTATCATAACTTTCTTTTTTAAATGTTGGGTCTTTTTAAATGACAACAAAATTTGCCAAAAATTGTTCTTCACATAAAAATGTGTGAAATAACACTCAAGCACTCCTGTTTGGTTGCATTCCTCATGACACACCTGCTGACTTGTAATTAATTCACTGAAAATGTGCACATCAAACTTACAGATGGTAATTATTTTGTTTGCTCCTGTTTGTTGTGAAAGGATCCAAAACATGATTGCAACTCATTTAGCTTTACACCTTTTAATTACAGTAAGCTTTTAATATGCAGCGTCCCTTTTAAATATTCATTTTAATATATTTGTTTAAAAAATCCTTAAGTATGAGATTGGACTTGTATAGTGATTTTGGGGGTATAATGGTGATGGGGCAGGAAATCTAGAGTCAATCCAGCTCACAGGTTCAGTTGTCTCGCTCAAGAGCACTTTCCAGAGTCACAGACCTTATGAAGGATCCTCATACAAATAGATTCTGTCTAACACTGTATGTTGGACTATGTTCTGTGGTTGCTGTGATAGCTTCTAATCATCAATCTCTAAAGTGTTAAAACTAACACTGTGTCCAAACCAAGTGAAACATGACAAGTAATTTGACAGCCAACAATTGAGCAACTCAAGTTTTAACAAAGGTTACTAATTGGACTTTTAAAAATTGCCAGTATCGGCTGTCTGATAGCTGATGATGCATTTTACTTTACCAACGAGTAATGGTTGTTGTTCTGATGCCACGCAAATAGCAAGGAAAGTACCACCTCAAGAGCAGGTAATAACAAGGTTTCTGGTTTGGTTCAGGATTTATTTCCACATGGAACTAGTTCAATGGTGGAAAAACAACAACCTATTTATTGGAAATAGTTCCAAGAACTAGGATAAATGCCCATTCCAAAATTGGCTCAACCAATGGTGTGAGCTTGGGGGTGGGACTATCTGTTTTTCCAACTAATGGAAGACATTGTGCATGCATTTTTGCATTTCATTTTTTAGTGGTAGTGGCTTAGAATATGAAATTTAGCTTCATTGTACAGTTTTTGTGCTGTTGAGATTTCACTGTGAGTGGTGCAAATCAGCTCAATGCTGCATAAATAGAAACCAATTGCGCTTGTCACACCTGGTTAGAGCATTGTTGAATTTAGTTCTGAAGTAAGGTCTCATTTCTGTCTCTCTCTCTTTCTTTTTTCCTCTAGTGTGAGGAGTGTGTGGCCCATGTTGCTCTAGGTGTGTGTGTGTGTGTGTGTGTGTGTGTGTGTGTGTGTGTGTGTGTGTGTGTGTGTGTGTGTGTGTGTGTGTGTGTGTGAGTGTGTGAGTGTGTGCGTGCGTGCGTGCGAGTGCGATTGCGAGTGCGTGTGTGTGAGATGCTGGCCTGTCTGCCAGGGCCAGGTGATCTCTCACTTCAACTCCACCCCCACTCGCAGATGAACACTGGACTTCAGAAATGTGAGTAGAACCACAACATACACAAGTACACTGCATAGATGTTATCCTCCTAGGCCGCACTCTCAAATGAACCACACATAAATCATGATGTGTGTGTGTTTGTTTGTGTCAGAAGATGTATCCGTTTTAATTAGAGATGGAGGGGGAGACCCACACAGACTCAAGTGTGTGAGAAGATGAAATGTACTGCGGCAATAGGTTAACGAATACTACAAAATGCAAACTCGGAATGAGCTTACAATAGACCTCTTTCACATTTCTGGCTTTTGGAATACGGAAGTAAACAATAGCAGGGTAAACTTCTATAGCGATGAATGGGAGACCACAGCAAATATTGTTTTTGCTTACCCATTTGCCTAAAGCAAACATATACCATTAGCAAAAGCAAAAATACTTTATTATGTTTCCACGACTTCATACAAATGTTTTTTTAATTAGAGCGCACTGGAGAGTAACAGTAAGAAACAAGATGCCAAATGTACTGTCACTCTCCAGCTGTATTAGAAACCCTATTGCAGCCGTGGTAACTTGTTTTTTTAAACTAATTCCAGGCTAATATAATACACAGCAAGTCATCATCAGTGCTTGGCACACATCTACATGCATATTTTAGCATTCAAATGTGCATTTTTATGTTCTCTGAATACTTTAACTTCACATTTTTATTTGACAGCCTTGGTGTCACCTCAGTGTGTAGGAAGTCTGGTTAGGGTTAGGTTAGGTTTTGGGAAAGGGTTAAGTTAGGGCCCTCCATATGGCTAGACTACAAGGGATTTAGTGTAATGATAAACAAACTGGAGGTATGCTTTATATATATATATATATATATATATATATATATATATATATATATATATATATATATATATATATATTATTAAAAAATTGTGTACTGACTTGCCTATGCTACTTCTATGGCTCAACAATGAGTAAAAAATTAATTTGAGTACTTGCTGTGTAAGGCACCAAATTCCAATGAAGATGAATGAGAAACAAGTTAGTAAAAGATTGCAATATATCATAATTTTAATCCACAATACACCAAAGGAATTATTATTGCAATATTAATGCGATCCTGATATAATATCGTATCGCCAGGTTCTTGCTGATTCTCACCCCTAATCTTGAGTGTTCTAATAGCACAAATTTATATGCACATTGTCAAACATGCCATTTAAAATGCATTGAAAAAAGACAAGATTAGATCTACAAAAATAAATAAATGTCTGAGGAGAGGCTAAACGGGACTGAGAGAAAGAGGGAAGACGTTCAGAATGAGAGAGAGAGAGAGAGAGAGCAGTCATTTGTGAACAAAAGCATATTTCCCGTGACAGATTGTCAAATCACAGGGTTTTTTTAGGTCTGTTTACAAGGGCCAACACCTGCTGAAAATATCACCTTTTCCGTGTGTGGGCAGACATCTCATCGGATTAGCTCTCCATCAGTATGACAAATTATGCAATGGAGACACGCGGCCGGGGGAGTGCCGATGGCCAGGAGACTGATGAATCTCACTTTGCCTCAGGAAGATCCTCATCAAGCAGCAATTACTGACGGACTGGAGACATATCTTTAACAGCAGGAGAGAAAAGCAATGACAGAGTAACATTTCTTGCTATTGGAAACACAGAAAGAGATGAAGTCATATTACTAACTACAGGAAATAAAGGGGGAGAACAAGTAGGCGAGAAACTGGAGGCATATCTCTGACGTAGAGACTGCTGATATATCTTTTTTTTTTTTACATATCTTTAACTGAAGGAGAGAATTCAAATTACAGAGTCATATTTATAACTAATGGAAACAAAGAAAGAGCTTGTTTACAACTGGTACTAAGACACGCTTCAGGTGATCAGATCACAGATGGACAGGCGAGACATTATCATTTACACCTGATTGTACTGTGCATCTTTTGAACACTTGAATACGGATTTTGTGGGGAGGGTCTCAGCTTGCCATACATCAATTACTATGTCAGCCTTGTAACATGTTAATAAAGTGCAAAAAAGTAAAAAGAAAAATAATAAAAAAGGAAACTTACATTACTTGAATCCAGGGTTGTACGTAGGGCTGGGCAATATGGGCAAAATATTATCACTGTATTTCTTTTTTTTTTTCTCATATTGCTCATTAGTGGTCATTTATCACTGTTTAATTTACATATTCATATTGACATATTTATATATTCAATTACATTTCATACAATTAATGGGAGCAGAACTGCATTCCACGTTTGTTAGACCTCAAGAATGAATTAAACAGAACTTGATTGTTTACAATTAAACTCCCGAGGGTAAGCTACTTTTAAAGTATACTCCGTTTAGTATTCCTACATAAGGGGTATGACTAGTTAACCTAAAAAATTAATAAGCAAAAAAAAGAATTCTAATTTTTTTTTTAATACTTCAGTTTACTGCTAATACAATTTTGATACAATATCACATTTTAAATGATTTGATACAATTATATATTTTTATTACTATAGATATTCATCACAAGATAAATCATGATGCTGCAAAACCATCGTACTTTCTTTGACTGGGCATTTCCCCCTCAACACAGGATATACATTTCCTTCATTCCTGCTGTGTAATTAAAAAAAAAAGTAATGCTTTGATTATTTTAAATGTTTTATTAATGTTGTGTTTTATAAATAGACCACTGAAAATCCCATATCCATCAACTCCTAATCTGAAAAAATTATTTGAGAAACAGGTCCCACTATGGTGTTTCTCTAAATCTAAGACACATGTATTCAATCATCTCCGAATGTGGTTGAAATGGACAAATCTCAAATGTTTTCACCCGTTTTCACCTGTCTTTTTGAGTCTACTATTTCAAAGGGATGGCCCAAAATGCATCTTAATACCAGGTGCAACTGGGCCAAACAGATGGAGTCATATTACTAACTACATACGGAGGGATAGCAGGTAGGAAAGAGAAACTGGAGGCATATCTCTGAGGTAGAGACTGCTGATGCTTCTTTCAAAGAGAAAATGGAGAGTTGTTGTTTTTTTAACTTCACGGGCCCTATTTTAAGAGCGCAAGGCAATGCCTTAAGTCATAAGCTCAAAGTTAGTGGGCATGGCCATGGAGTTTTGGTATTATCGTCCAAGCATATGTTAAATCCAGGTGCAAGTGGTTTTAGCAAAATCATGCGTCAGTGATGCATAAATATTTTAACAAATTTAACCAAATATTTTTCTAAATTCAAATGACACTTTAAATGAAATGAAAATATAATCAAAATAATGATGTGGTCAAAAAAATGCATAACAAATCCAAACATTTTACCAACTTCTTCCACTAGCCCCTTTTGCATTGACTTAAAAATCACAAAAAAATTATATATATATATAAAATATACAATTTTAAACATAATGATAATAATTGAAAAATAAGCCTTTAGATTGTTAGACTATCTCATAATTATAAATTATTTTCTCAAAATGGCTATGGCCGTAATTGTCAGGGACTTAATTTAATGTTCCACTATATTTTAAGAGTTTGGACATGAACTTTATTACCTCCTGCTGGTGGAATCTCCAAACTGCAAATGCAGGAACTGAATTTAGCCTTTGCGCAGGATTAAAACATGGTATTGAAAAGTCTTGGCGCAACAACCAAATTCCTAGGAAAATAGCAAATTGCTCTTTGCGCCACTTCATTTACATACAATACACCCACAGTTTGCGCGCCTACACCCACTGCAACCTACGCCCATTTGCGCTGGCAAGAAAATTGCAATTAGAATTAGCACCGGCACGAAACGTTTTATTTTTTTTTTGCATACAATCGTAGCGCTTTGCACACTCACAAAAATAGAGCCCCATGTGCACATAAAGACACAATGGAGCCCAATTGGCCCACAGTGTTTTGACTCTGAACTGCGTAATTGAGGGTGACAGAGGATTAATTAGTTTGCCACATGCTTTGCTTGGTTGTTAATGACGATGATTTAAAGGTTAAGTGTTCTAAGAGATTAAACACCACACATAAATGCATTATAACTGGATAGAAACAATGATGAAAGCATTACCTGGACATAAATGCAAGTTTATAAATCTTTATCACTTAATCATTGGCCTTTAAATGGGTCGTGTAGCTCACATTTTGTCCAGTCGCTCATGATGAACTCTGAAAAAAGAGAGTCTGCACCTGAGGTTATGCTAAAAGTATTATCTGTCACTTTGATGGGTTGCAAAGTTTTTGTCATAGTCTAATTTTATCCTTCATGCGTTCCCTGAGAATGACGATTCTGTCATTTCTCTGATATTTATGTACACGTCTGTCATTCCTTGTGTGAATGTAGATTTGATATTGTTTTGATAAAGCCAATATTACTCTATTAGTAATTCCTTGCTGTGCACATCCTCCTACACTATTTTACCTGTGCATATCTGTGGTGTAGCATCCTGATGATCAAAACAAACAACCTCCACTTAGTAGCACAATATTTATTGAAAAAGCAAGACCAGAACAAATTGTTGCATTTAATTCAGTTAAATCTCCAACACCAAATCACAAATCTGACAGATACAAAACAGATGTGATGATGCGAACTCTGATTTAAACCTCCTGTGGCATGTCACTAACTACCCTTTCAAACCGTGTTCCCTGCTGTGATCCAGATGTTACTAGAGCACATCTGGCATGGGCACATTCGCTCAGGAGAGGCAGGATGCAGACAGGAGGACAGGAAGAGACTGAATATACCTTGGAATGCAGGAACAAACAGCCATTACATACTCATGAAAAGACAGGCAAAAAATATAGGCTTTTGTCTAGATAGAGCATGCTTTCTTTTGCATTCGCTCTCTCTGAACCCTTTCAAAGGAAGCTGAAAAGAAAGTGAGATGAGCAGGCAGTAAAAGATGGCTTAAGATAAGAAGAAAGAGATGAACAAAAGTAGGAGGATTCGCTTCTCCATGAGGTGTAACCCTATATAAGACAATATATAAGAACACCCACTCAGATCAGCAGAGAGGAAGAGTTCTCGGTTTAGAGTGTTTAAAATTGTGTGTGTGTGTGTGTGTGTGTGTGTGTGTGTGTGTGTGTGTGTGTGTGTGTGTGTGTGTGTGTGTGTGTGTGAGCGTGTATTTATCACTTTGTGGGGACCAAATGTCCCCATAAGGATAGTAAAACCCAAAATTTTTGACCTTGTGGGGACATTTTGTGGAATTCCCCCATGAGGAAAACAGCTTATAAATCATACTAAATTATGTTTTTTGAAAATGTAAAAATGCAGAACGTTTTCTGTGAGGGTTAGGTTTAGGGGTAGGG
The DNA here is from genome assembly GCF_025860055.1 of Xyrauchen texanus. Taxonomy (NCBI): domain Eukaryota; kingdom Metazoa; phylum Chordata; class Actinopteri; order Cypriniformes; family Catostomidae; genus Xyrauchen; species Xyrauchen texanus. The sequence continues at coordinate 26,694,212 of NC_068278.1, forward strand.
TTAGGTTTAGGGGATAGAATATAAAGTTTGTACAGTATAAAAACCATTATGTCTATGGAAAGTCCCCATAAAACATGGAAACACAACATGTGTGTGTGAGTGTGTAAGTGTGGAGGGAGAAATGGCAGTTAGGAGATGTGTATGGTGCGCTTGGACAGAAAAGGTCGACAATAGCTGTGTAACAACCCTGTGTGCCTGTAATGGGGCTCCTGGGGTTTGGCTGATTACGGTGATCCTCAAATCACTGCTGATGAGAGAAAGGGAGTGAGAGAAGCAGGGAGAGGTTAGTAAAAAACCCTGTTTTAATGATAAATCCCAGATAGAAACGAGCCAGAATTAGCACTGAGCCTCACGATGAGAAAAAGCTCTGGGGATGTTCACATCCCTCGAGAAGAGGCACCGGGGAAGCACTGCTCATTGTCCACGTACACACTGCAAAGTTATGGTAGTGATAACTGTATTAAAAGGGATAGTTCACTCTCTCATGTTGTTTTAAACCTGTATTACTTCTGTGAAACACAAAAGATGATTGTGGCAGGGCGGAGTGCGGGGCCGGGTCGTGATCGTACACACCCGGTCCCATATTAGGATAATCAAGCCTCCCGAGAAGGATAAAGGTCGACTGCGGAGGATTGTGTGGGAGAGAGAGATGGTTTACGGACATGTCCGTCATGTGTGTGTGTAAGTTTTATATTAAAAATATTATTTATATTATCAAGCCGGTTCTCGCCACCTCCTTTTCATTGATCTCTTTACAATGATGTTACAGGGAATGACAGCCTCAGTCACGATTCACTTTCTTTGCTTCTTTTTTTCCATACAATCAAAGTGAATGGTGACCGAGGCTGTCATTCTGCCTACATCTACTATTGTATTCATTTTTGTGTGAACGCTCTCTTTAAAGGCAGGAATGAATCTCCTAAATTTTCATTCACTGTGTGTAGAGAATAGAGGAATCACTTCTGAAATTTGAATGATTGACATTTTGATGCACATAGAAACATCTTGGCCAGACACATGGATGGCAAGATTTCAAGCCATTTTATGTTTTTGGCTATTAACAGTGTAATATTAGTTACCGGAGATCTTAGAAGCATGTTTAAATATTTCATTAATAACTAGTTCAGTTTGGTTCTACACACACACTACACAGATTTTATAAGCAATGTGCACAGATGGTCATTAATCATTTAAGCGTCGGACACACCTTTATTCAAAATACTAAAATCACTATTCCGTTATTCTACTCCTGCAAAAGAAGTCTTCAACTGAACTCAAGCCTGATGGGACCTAAGAAACCATCAGGTTTTGGGCCAAATTCGAGTATAGGGTGAGTTAGCGGGCTGTTCAAACTTGTTTTTGTGTGCTTCTGTGCTGTTTTCCCAATTGTTTTCTATCCAAATTCTCACTGAATTTTTGACAGTTGCGCCATATCTAACTTTTTTCCCAGCATCTCCTGCTTGACTGTCTAATTTTTTTAGACACCATGTCAAGTTAAAAAGAACCTTAATATTTATAAATGCATTTCGAGACACTTGCGTTTTGCTGCATTTGTTGCACTGCATGACTTCATGTGACTGGTACACTCTTACACATGATTATTTTTTCATCTGGCAACGCTGTAGCACTTGATAAACGGTAAGTCAATGTTTTTCCCTTTTGCTCTGGTATACAGGCAATACTTCAACAAGTGAAATGCTAAACCATTTAAAAATCAAACCAACCCAAAGAGGCTAATAAACCACAGCAGTGTAACTCCATGCACATTACAATACTAGCATTCGATGCCTCACAGAAATGTCAATCGGCCCGGACAGAGCACTACACTATATTGAATACTATAATGCAGGGGCCTGGGTAGCGAGTAAAGACGCTGACTACCACCCCTGGTGTCACGAGTTGGAATCCAGGGTGTGCTGAGTGACTCCAGCCAGGTCTCTTAAGCAACCAAATTGGCCTGGTTGCTAGGGAGGGTAGAGTCACATGGGGTAACCTCCTCGTGGTCGTGTTTAGTGGTTCTCGCTCTCAATGGGTCACGTGGTAAGCTGTGCATGGATCGTGGAGAATAGCGTGAGTCTCTGTGGTGTCATGCACAACGAGGCACATGATAAGATGAGCGAATTGACGGTCTCGGAAGCGGAGGCAACTGACAATTGAGGTAACCACGCCACCACGAGGACCTACTAAGTTGTGGGAATTGGGCATGCCAAATTGGGAGAAAAGGGGATAATTTATTTAATTTTTTTTTTAAAGAATACTATATAGGCAGTTTTTTAAAGAATACTATATAGGCAGTTTGATTATTTTTGTTTGACTTTAATGTGAGTGATTTTATCATTTGAAGATCTATCTACTGTTCTATTTAAGCTCATAGCTCACTGTGGCTTTATTCCCTGTTATTTTGAGTACTGTTTGACGCATATCCATCGCAATACATTTTCTTTATTCCCGACTCCCGACAAAAAACAAAATAACCGTTCATGAACCCTTGAAGTTAACTTAAAATTGAAATGGTTACTGTGATTTTATGTAAATAAGGGTTTCACTAACTTATTCAGGAGTTAATTTGGTTGTAAAATGTGGTTGTCACTCCCGTACAGAATGCGATTTAAGGAATATTTAATAAAAAAAATGTAAATCTGTCTTTACTCACCCTAATCTCTCCCCCCCCCTTTGTTTCTTCCATGGAAAACAAAAGTGAAACAAAGTGATCGTATGGCTTCAGAAGAGTTTGAAATCGTGCATGAGTCCTATGAATTACTTTTACTGTGGTTTTATGGTGTTTTGTTTTGTTGTTGTTTTTTCTGAGCTCGACAGATCAGTTTCAGTTATTAATTTGATCATTATATGTCAAATTAACTTTGTAAAGACTTTTTAGAAATTGACCTTTTGTGTTCCACAGAATAAATAAATTCATACAATTCATAAATTCAAATTTTTGGTTAATATTCCTATAACCAAGCATTTAAAAGAGTTTCGATACATGCCCTCTGCATGTTGGAATGTCTCCTGATCACTTTCCCCTGCCCTCTCCTCCACTAAAAGTTCTCAGAATGTATTGCATGACTGCCGACCTGTCTGTTGTTGTCTAATCCGAACAAGACTGACTCCTCATTATCACCCTACAGTGTCACACTACAGGGGAGCATGCCTCTGACAGTGGAAATAGGCAGCAGTGAAAATAGGGAGCACTCCCTTGTGAGTTATTAACAAAATGACTCTCCTCTCCCTCTTTCCTTGATCTAATCCTCAATGGTTCATTTATTGAGCCCAGAATGGCTCTTCCTCCGATTTCTCTCCTCTATTTTCTCTCTTTTTATGAGCAAATGCAGGCAGCTAGTGAAGGCAGCTGACATACCCTGAGATTGGCAGGAAAGCTATTTAGTTAAGAAATGTCAGGTGCCATTTTGTTTAAAATATCGGTGATCTGTATCAACCTCTAATTTCTTGATTGCTGCACCTCTACTTTCTGTTACCAATAAGAGTGTACTACTCTCAGCTCTGCTTAACACATTGTGACAGGGCGGAGGGTGGGGCCGGGTCATGATTCTACACACCCGGTCCTTTATCAAGCTAATCAAGCCTCCGAGAGGGATAAAAGCTGATTGCGGGCAGTGGTGCGGGAGAGAGAGATAGTTTACGGACATGTCCGTCATGTGTGTTTGTTTCTTTTGTTTAAGTTTATAATTAAAATATTATTTATATTATCAATCCGGTTCTCGCTGCCTCCTTTCCATTGAACTGCTTTACACTGGTGCCGTAACCCAGGAAGGAGGAGGTATGCCCGTCGCGGAGTCCTCCACTGCCGTCCACCCAGGGGAGTGCAGCATAGATCGCTTCAAAAGACATTTAGTAAACCACTGGAGTCTTCATGCTGCCTTTATCTCCTTTTTGGAGCTTCAAAGTTTTGGTCATCGTTCACTTGCATTGTAAGGACCTACAGAGCTGAAATATTCTTCTAAAAATCTGTTTCTGTTCCGCAAAAGAAAGTTATATACATCTGGGATGGCATGAAGGTGAGTAAATAATTAGAGAATTTTCATTTTTGGGTGAACAATCCCTTTAAGGTGAGACATTTAAAGGGCCCAGACTGTGGGTGTTGCATCATTAACGGAGGAATTAAGCCATATAGTCTGTTTTATGTGTATTTCTCCCTGAATATTCCAACATGTAGAGATTTCTTAGAATGACTCACCATGTTTAGTCCAGAGTTAGGGTGTTAGTTGTTTTGTGTCACTTAGTGGAAAGTGTTGGGTATTTGTTCAGTGTTTGTGGTGTTTTTTTAGAGGGCAATGTGAGCTGTGAGCAGTGACTGAATCAGCTCAGGCTGGATGAATGAGCTCAGTCACAGTGTACAGGCTGTCTATCCGCTCACTGGGGATGAGGGGGCCAGGAATGCAAAGAAATGCATGCTAATACTGTGTGTGTTCGTGTGCGCTTAGCTATAGTTTGGGGGGGGAAACTAATCCTAAAAAGTGAGTTCAAGCTGACAAAATCTCCCTTTTGGGAAAATTCAAGGATGTCCTCAATTGGAAAATCGTTTTATAAATAAAGCAAATACTGCATTAAAATTCTCATTGTAAAAGGCTTTCTTTTTGGGGTAGTTTGTGTTATGGTTAGTCTATGGCAGAGGTCGGCAACCTATGGCACGCATGCCAGCATTGGCATATGGAGGAGTAATCACTGGCAGCAAGTGCGAGAGAGGAATGGACTATTTTATTTATATAAATTCCGCACCTGCATTCCAGTCTGTATGCAGCATGTTTCGTGAGCTGAATGGGAGGCTAAAAAATAAAAATATGACAATACTGCAGTATACCCAAGCTCTTTAAACCATGGTCACACTCAAAATTACATGAAACAATTAAAAGAGAAAACAAACCATTGAACCATTGTGGGGTTCAAAAATCTTTTCAAGTCTATTAAAAATATTAACTAAATCTGGAAATAAAGTTTTGCAGGTGTGATTCATGCACAGCGCAAGTCTCATCACACTTCAGTAGTATTTAGTCTCCCATTCAGCTTATGAAATCATGCTGCGTGATCATGAGGAAGGATTACATGAAGATGTAGATTGGACTGCAGGTGCATCAGCACAGCCATTGACCCGAAAAGTAAAAAAATGGCACTCCATGTCAAAAAGGTTGCCAACTCCTGCTCTGTGGTATTAGTAATTCACTATATATATAAAACTAATAGTTTATGGTATGTACGTATTTAGATAGTAAAAGTGTGTGGGTCAGGTTTTGTCTACATTGTCCCCACAAGGATTGGAAAACCTGAAATCAGCTACATTGTGGAGACCAGCCAACAGTCCTCTGCTTTGTAAATGTATTAAATAATGTCTTAATGAAAATGTAAAAATGCAGAAAGGTTTTTGTGAGGTTGATGGGTTAGAAAATGTCATTAGCTCAGTATTAAAACTATAAAAGTTGATAGAAAGTCCTCAAACTAAATAAAAATAAAACTTGTGTGCGCCTCCATGTCAGTGTGAACAAGGGAAGTGCAGGTGGGTGCTCATCAAATGCCCCTGCACTCCCCCCCCCCCCCATATCTCTCTTTTCTCCTCTCACCTCAAGTGATGAAAGCTTGTTTTATACAAAGACCCCCTTTCAGAAGCCTCACAGAGAGCGCTTATCATCCTTAATTCCTTCCTCATGCTCGCTCGCGCTCTCTCTCTCTCACTCTCTTCCTTTGTTTTTCTCTCCATCTTTCACCCACTATACTTTTCCTTCTCATCCCATTGCATCAGAGGTGTCATGGCAGGTGAAGATGTAATTCTCAGGTAGAGCAGTGGTGTGCTTAAGGAAAGAGCTTATATTGTGAGCTGAGTCTTGCACACCTCTGTATGGTTAAAACCAGCTAAATTATTTACTCCATGAATGTTCTACATTTTTATTCACCATTAAAGGCAAAAGGTTTGTGTAGATTTGTGTAGATACACGTGTACATTTAGGTGTGAATATGTGTTCGTGCTTGGGGGATGTGAGTCTACAGTTGTACAAGCAGCTTAATTGGTTGTAAAGGACAGTCTTGCAACAAACAGAGAGAGAGAGAGAGAGAGAAAAACAAAGATTCAAAGAAAGCGCTCATTAATAGGTAAGAGCATGTGTAAGATGCTAACCACACTTTGCTTTTATGGTAGGTGCTTTTCTCAGAGGCAGGTCCCATGATGGGCAGAGCAAGAGAGGTTTTAATTCCTTATTCACACTCTTGAGACAGACACTGTGTAAGACATTCAAACAGACACACACCGTGTGCAATCACAGAGGTGTTGTTAAATGTAACAGCGGCAATTAACAGCTTTTGCTGTTGTCTGCAGTATGAGTGTTCAAAGTGTGTGTGCGCCTGTGCATGCAGTTTCTGCTATGGCAGATCCCACCTTGCCATGTAGGAAGTATGTTACATATGGTAGTGATGTAGAGGAAATTAACACACATTCAACTTAACACAAAACACTCACATTAGGACACCACTGGATTCGACTCAAACTCATTGTAAATTAATAGTATTGAATATTATCCTTTTTGTATTGTGTTTACAAACAAAATTGTTACTTCAAGACAAATGTCCTTAATACTGTGCATAATGCATCTTATTTTTTCATATTAACAGGATAAACATTTGTATTTGCACTTGGGTGTTTGGTAGGTGCTTTTATGCAAAGCAACTTACAGTAGATTCAAGGTATACATTTTATTAGTATATGAGTTTCTTGGGAATCTAACCCACAATCTTCCCATTGCTAGTTCCACACTCTACCGCTTGAGCTAGAGGAACTCTAAACATGACTAAACCTATATATAGTATAGCGTTGTGGTTATGTTTTTCTTCTATAATTCAGAAGACAGCCATCTTGTTAGTATCAAAAAAGTCATAATCAAAGTGGAAAGTGGAGCAGAAAAATATTTACCTGGACAGCAGACAGTATAATCATGAAGGTACTGTAATATGCATACATTGGTATGATGGTCACATAAAATTAAGCTGGAAGCAGAGTATGTGAGTGGAGTGGAGCAGCTACAATTCCCCTACTGCACTCAAAGCATTCTATAATCACTCCGCTCGAGCTCCACTCCGGGTTCTTCATTTCCTGCTCACTCCCACTCACTGATAAGAGAAATCTCACTCCGTGTTCATTCCATTGCAAAAGATTTGCCTAACTACCCTTCCACTGTAAAGTTATTATAATATGCTGTTAAATATCTTAAACTTCTGTACACATGTGTTAAATTAAAAAATAAATACGCAATGTTATTGTTGTTGTTATTATTATTATTATTATTATTATTATTATTATTAGGCCTATTGTTGCCCTTACTATTATTGCCCTGTTTACATTTAATTTATGAATTAACCTTGCCCTATAATTCTGGTTGGTTGGTTGAAAGGTTGGATGAATGGCATTCTCAGAATGTTATACACTTTTTTTTCTTTTTTTTATCAAGACTAAATAAGACTAAAGAGCTGTTCAGCCGTGATGTCAATTTGTAGGTGAACCCAGAAGTCTAATTCACCATGGATTCCCTCAGGATTTCCTTCAAACTTGAATTTTTAATCCGCTGTGCGTTTTTTTTTTTTTTTTTTAAAGTATGTAATTGAAATTCCCATTTGCGGTATGACTGTGTGTAATTTATTTTGTAGAACAAAACGTCCAAATATTGTCAAGTAATGTTTACCACAGACCTTATTTTTCTCAAAAACCCATTATTAAAAACCTTTAGGAAAATCCAGAGGGAACCAATGGCGAATTCTCTTCCGGGTTTAGGACTACAACCTGAACAGTTCTATTTAAACTATATGTCCCATGCTGAATTCATATTCAGAAATACTACCTTTTAAATCTTTTAAAGATTTTTAATCTGCCCCTCTCTACCTCTGATAGCATTTGCTGAGCTTCTTCATCTGAAAATGTAAATTCCATAAATTACAGCAATCAATTACAAATTATAAACATTATTAAGCTCAGTTGGTGATTTAAGTCATTTAAAGTTCAATTATATTCAGTGTGGGGCATAATATAGTTGAGATGTCAATGCATTCAATTAGAATGATGATATGATTATTCAAAATATTTAATGAGAGAGAGAGAGCGAGAGCGAGCGAGCGAGCCTATGTAGTACTGACCTTTTAGATTTTCTTTTCACATGTGAACAGAACATTTTATAATTTTTCTGGACACATGCTTTTAACATCAAACCTTTGGTCGTGACAATCACCTCCCCACACATTGTTCTTCGCCTTAATTTTCAATATGCATTTATGTTTTTTAAATCACATTCTTTATGATAATTTTTCAGAAATTCCATCTTTCATGCCAATAGTGTTTAAAGCGGTGCTTAACACATGGTAAATTCTTGCTGTGTTATCGAGCACTTTATCGAACTGAGAAAACAATGTCTCTTAAGACTTTCAAAAACTCAGTCCTCACACCAGGCAAAATCATCCTGCTTACATATTCTGGCTAGAATGAAACACATTTTCAAAGGCTGCTATATTCTGGATGTTTATCCCTGTTCCTCTCAGTTTTCTTACCTGCTCTGCTCTCTGTACAGAATGGAAAGTTCATAACTACAACTTTACCAGCCATAATATATTTTACTTTTTAATTTTTGTCTTTTTTTTCCCTCCCTATAGGGGACACTACACAAAGGATGAGATCTGCTCAGTATCCAACACCTGCGGAATTGGATGCTTATGCTAAAAAGGTTGCCAACAATCCTCTTACCATCAAGATTTTCCCCAACAGCATAAAGGTCCCTCAGAGAAACCACGTTCGCCGAACTGTCAACGGACTGGACACCGCTGGCCCCCGATATAGTCCCTACCCCTCCTCTCAGGCCACCACCAAGACAGGTCTTCTTGCCATCGTCAAAGTGCCCCTTGTCAAGGGTATCCTCAAGGACTTTGACGGCACACGGGCACGACAACACCAGGAGGTGATCATGAATTCCACTGGAGGCCCTTATTCAGCCACCTCAGCCAGCACTTTAAAATTGCACCACCCGCGGCAGGGTCCTCTCGGAGCATCGCAGAACCCACAGGGGATTCCTCCACACCCTCAGAATCTTCAGACTTTGCAGCAACCTGGGACTCCACACCAAGGACTCAGACACCCACCCTCCTCCTCAATGCCACAGCAACCCCAGGGCCTTCCAAGGTCCCAGACTCTTTCCTACGCCGCTTCTATAGGCCACCCTGGCTCCCACCCCCCTTCAGCCATCCTGCTTCCTCAGCAGCACCTACAGAACCCGCCTCTAGACCTGCAGGTGGGTACTAGGAAGCTGCCAATTGCAGACGCCCCTCCTAATGTGACTGTTTCTACCTCAACCATTCCATTGTCCATGGCCGGAGGCCTACATCAGGGCCGTCAGGCAGATTTAAACAGCATAGTGCACCAGATCAGCCAGTTTTGCCAAGCTAGGGCTCAGGGTGCTGGTGCTACATCAATGTGTGAAGGGCAGATCGCTAACCCCAGTCCCATTAACCGAAGTCTACTCATCAATGCTAGTTCACGAGTCTCGGTGCATGGGGCCAACCCAAGTGCACCCCCTACCAGTCTCATGCACCCATCCTGTGCTATTGGACCTCCGGATAATATGGCTGCTTCTGCACCGGTAAGTGCAATGCCACCGCATAACATGGCCACAATGAACCGCATGTATCACAATGATATGAAGCAACAGCACCTACAACATCAAAGTCATCAACAGCAGCGAAATCCCCAACAGCCACAGATGAGGTCATGGAATCAGCATCAGCTAGCTCACCTTCAGCACATCTCTGAAAGGGGCGGACACCCCTGCAAAGCCCCACTTCGGGACCCTTGCCTCCCCTGTAAGGGCATTAACAATCCCCCAGACATGAGCATGGGGCAGCCTTATGCCATGAAGCCCTCTAGCCCCTCCCCTCCACTTGCCAACAACAGTAACAATGCAATGCCCCCAGGCGCTGTGATGCACTACACCAATGGGCAGTACTACCATCAGCCACCAGTTTGGAATAGTATCCTTCCCACACCCAACAGCGACAGTTCCAGCTCACAGGATCTCCCAGTGCCCTTCCATGGCCCTGCAGGCACTGGCACGGGCAATACCAACCCCACCCCAGGGATGGACTGCGCCCTCACAGGAGGAGCGGCCCATTACCGATTAGTAGGGGGAGCCTTAATAGGGCAGACTAATCTGATGCAAATGGCAGATTGCATGGGAGGGGACTTCCAGACGCCCTGCTTCCGAGATCAGAATCTCATCCTGATGGGGAAGATGCACAGGCCACCCCCTATGGGCCAGGTAGTGGTTCCCCCCTCGGAAACGCAAGGCCAGCACCCAGGGTACAGATAAGCTTCAGCTTACAAGCCTCAGACACAGTCTCTCCTCAGTGTTGTCAGCCATTCACACTTCTATCTGTTAGTCTTAGTCTAGTTAGTCTCACAATCTTCTGTTAGTCTTAACAAAGAAATTACATTTAAAATTATGAATTGAGTTCTTAAGGAGGGAATTGAAATCTCAAGGATGATTGTTGATTAAACAAAAAAAAACACAAATATGTCTAACAAAGAGCAGTGGGTTTTTTTTTTTTATTTGTTTTGTTTGTCAATCTTGCAAGTGATCAATTTATTTTCTACTAAAGGGAATTATATAGTTTTTTTCCACTACTGTCTTGTATATCCAAGTACCTGGACCTGAAGTGCTCCTGTGTCATATCTTTCTTGCATTACTGCTTGCAATTTAATTAAAGATGTCTTCTGAAATCAATCTAAGCAAATCAAATATAAGGGGAAAATGTCCTACAGAGCATCTTACCAGGGTAGGATTTAGACAACCTACATACTTTCATTTTAGAGATCTGTGTTTCAGACCTGTCTTATAGCATCAAGATGGCTGACAATCTTAGAGCACTTCCCTCTTCAGCATGACACTTTCTTTGTCCTTTAATTTTTTTTACTTCTATCTAAACTATTCTACAATGTGTCAGTCACTGTTGTTTTCAGACTGTTCCCAGGTGAAGCTCGTCATGTGTTCCTTTACACAAGGAACCTGTTTCTTTTTATGTTTTCTGAAATGAAAATTGATTTATCATGGATATTAAGGATTTATGTGTGAAACCAGATTGTTTTTTGAACCTGTGAGTTGCTGTTGGCTTGTTAATATTAATCAGTGAAGGATTGAAACATCAGCTAATTTTTCTGGATAGCAGGCATTGTGGCTGGCAGGACATTTTAAACACAGGAACAGAATATACACCATGCCTCTTTTACAGCGTTTCAGTTCTTCAAATATAACTATTAAAAACATTTTGCCTACTGAGTCACCAATGCCAGTGAGGTTTTAAGTGATGATTGTGAAGTTTCTGTCTTTTCGCTGTAAAGCTGTGAAGGGCAGAGGAGAAAATCTACATGCATTTTAATGTTAAAGCTGTGCCATTTTTTTATGTAATCATTATACTCCCTTTATTTCTTAACATATAAAAACTATTACTTGAATTGTATAGATGAGTTGTGCAGTTTCAGGTGGGCTATATGTGGTATGGCTGTATGTGGGTTTACAGGACTAAACACACTACTGAAAAAGGTGTCTGCAGGCATGTTACTAATATTAGATAGAATAAAACTGAACTATTTTAAACAAAGTTTTATGATCCTGTATTTTCTAATTCATCCTTTATAATAATGTAAGGTAGGAGTTGCTACTGATTCTTTTGTTAAGTGTGCTTGAATAGACCAAATTGATCACTTGCAAGATCATTTGTGGTTAAATTAACGAGGACTTTTTTGAAAGAAAGATCAAAAAGTTGAAACAGCAGATTAATTGCTTATTTTATTATACACTGGCTTATCTATTGTACTGCTGTAACTTTAAAGAAGTGTAATAACTGTGTATGAATGAGGCTGCATATGGATATGGATTCACAGACTTGGTGTGAGAACGCTGGTGTGCGTGTTGGTGAATGGGGTGTGTGTGCTGGTGGGTCAGTTTGTCTTGACTCACTGTCTGTTTGCCTCCCCTTAACAGCCCTCATGAAGCCTTAAGTATTTGGTCCTTGGACTTTCCTTTGACTACAAGCATGATTATAATAAAAGGTATAATGATTCTGATTTTGAATAAATTATTTTGAATTCAAGCTTTTGTTGAATAGAAAAGAATAGAATAAAAAATTTACTTTATAATGTAAACGAAGAAATAAAAAATATTTTACTGTCATTATGTTTTATAGCTGTGTAGTTCTTGGCTGTAACGAAATGTTTTTATTCCAATAAGTTTCAAAGCTTCAGTTTTGCAATTTGTGCTATTTATAATTCTAGATTTTATTTTTATTTTATTTTTTAATTGCAATTGCTGTGAAATGGAGAAAGCTTCCAAAAGACTTTCTCATATCTGTCACTCTGTGGCTGTCGATTGAATGCGTGGGAAGAATCTGAAGAGTATGAGAGTTGTCTTACGCCGTTTTTTTTTTTTTTTTTAATGTAATAATAAAATAAAATTCTAATTTATGCTTTCATATCTGACTCTATTTCCCTGATTGCTTAAATCAGTGTTTTTCCCCGATGTATCAATGTACACAAACAGAACACAAACCCTGCTTGAATAGCTAAATTCATCTTGATTCAGTAAGATTGACTATATAGAGTGTTTGTGTGCATCGATGTGTGTCACAGACATCTTTTTGTTTTCTATCAAGTAGTAGTATTCTATCAGGTAGTTCATTTTTTATTATTATTTGTATAGTGCTTTTCACAACACATTGTTTCAAAGCAACAGAAAATGAAGCTGTAGTGTCAGTAATGTCTTTGTCATCTTTGTGCGATTTGATGAAAACCCGATTGTATATATGAAGGCTTTAGTTGGCAATTAATTTGTCTATGTATCTATTTGAAGAGAGTGTAGTAGTCCATCATTTGACCAAGATGATGCAGGAAGAGGTCAGTGAAATGTAGATACTGTATATACACTGTAAAAATTTCCAACATAAATGTTCTCAGAAGCTCAATTTTAAAAGTCAATTTAACTATCTAATGTTTACTTACAACAATCAATTAAGTCAACTTTTTATGCCATTTAAGCCAGAGCAACTTACATTTTTTTAAGAGTGAGCACATACAATATCAAGTTTGCTGGTGAAGGTAGAACATACAGCTTTTGAGCTGGCTCAGTTTGGTCACTGACCCTCCAACACCCCCCTATTTGAAACTTTGTGCACCTCCGTGAAATGGAAGTTCAATTTTATCATTTACTGTATCAGTCCAGAAAGCCAGGCTCTACATGGAAAATCAGGAAATATGTGGGAATTTAAATCTTTGAATTCGACTCATCTTTAATGATGTTATCCATTTGTTAATGTGGAAAGGTCTTGAAAATTCAAGGGTCAAAATATGGGCAACCTTGTAAGGCTGAGCACTATGAACTTCACATTGTGGCACCTGCTACGGAGCATGACCAATGGAGAAGCACTGTGGCTGAAGACACTACCCACAATCCCCTGCTCTTGAATTTACTTAAGTGTGTTAGGTCAAAGCGGGCCTACTTATTAATACGTAGAAATAATTAGCAAATAATGTGTTTTGAATTAATAGAGGTTTTTGCTCATATGCGTTTTTTATTTGTTTTATTGTAAAAAGTTGTGTTTTATGTCACCATCAGTGTAATTAGTGTTCACTTTGATTACATGTATTTATTAAGTTGATTCAACTTCAAGTATTTCCAATCTACACCACCATTTAAGTTAGACCAAATATTTGGTCTCTTGGTGGGGTTCATACATTATCTTATGTTGAAGGATAGATCTACTTAAAAATATTTTTTATTATATTCTTTTGAAGAATGTTGAAATGTATGGACGGCTATACTTAAAAATTCTTGTTTATGGAACTTAATAATCATTGATATTTTAAGTTTATGAAACTTGAGTTCCAACTTGAATTGTTAAGTTGCTAAAACTAATTTGCCCTAAGTTGAGTATCTCAAAAATGCTTGCAGATGGTTGCCTTTCTTAAGTGAACTCTAGTTTAAAAATGTTTTACCGTGTATAAATATAGATGTATAAAGTGCGTCTGAGTCCCGAACAATGCTAGAAAGACTGTTGAAACCAAGTAGGACAATCGGAAATGAATGCACTGTCCTTCATGTCTTCAGCACTCTGTACTTCAGTTGAGAGAGGAATTTAATGACAATAACAAACACGTGAGGTAAGAAAGAATCTTAATTTATTATGGTAGAGGTTAAGCTAGGCCAGCCACTCAAATACTGTAGGTTCAAATTTTCTTCTGTGCCCTTGAACAAGGTGCTTAACATCAGAATTCCCTAGCAATTGGTGTACTTTAAGTTAGTTTAAAAAAAAAAAAGGTACCAGTACATATACTAATAATAAAATGGTCAGCATGTCAGTGACTCTTGTAAGAAACTCGTTTATTCAAATGGTCTTTTAAAAAAAACAATTATGCTGAACTTAACTGGTATAGCAAAAATTTGAAAATGTCCATGCTGAGTAAGAAAGTCTATATGATAGTCTTTATGAAAAAGACCAAATTACTAAACCACTGGAATAGACTATCATTATTAACAGTTTTACATATTTGATTTGATTCTAATTTGATTTGTAGAGCATATTTCACATTACAATGAAAATGGTTTTGTGTGTGTGTGTGTGTGTGTGTGTGTGTGTGTGTGTGTCAGAGTTGAATCATAATCATTCTGCTAAAAAAAAGTGTCCTTAGAAAACCTTAAAGCTTCTCTTTATTACTAATACCTTCTTTGTGCAGAAAACATGAATTGATGCCCGAAGATGAGGTGTACCTAATCTACTGCAGAATCTCAGAAGACAACGGCCCTTTAAGGAATAGTGAAAATTCTGTCATTATTTACTCATATGACTTTCTTTTGTGGAACAAAACAATTGATACTTTAAAGATTGTTGCAATTGCAGATTTCCATGCAATAGTATTTTATTGTTACTTTCTTTACAGCTTAAAAGAGTAAATACTAATAGTTAATACAATTGTAAAAACAATTGTTCACTCAATTTAAGTTTTACTATTCTCTCTTTTTTTTTCTTCTCCCCAATTTGGAATGCCCAACGCTCACTTAAGTCCTCGTGGTGGCGTAGTGACATGCCTCAATCCGGGTAGTGGAGGATGAATCTCATTTTCCTTGTAAGATTTGAGGGTTAGTCTTCTCTGGTCTGTAAACACACTCTGAACATTTTACTCCGTGTTCTATTTGTGGGCGAAGTTAAACATTATAGAAGAAAACAAGGGATCTAGGACTGAAGCAAAGCCTGTTGAGTTCTCTCAGTCTGGGAAGTATAACTACATTATGAGGAATAACGATTCTCACTCCGGGCGAGGCCACTTTCCCCTGACTGTCTAAACACAACAGCTGGCATTCAGAAGCATGATTGCATTCATTTTATTTAATGGCTCTGTATATCAAAGCGACACAGCGCCAGGAAGTGACTCAGAGCAGACAGATTGTCGCGGATCTGAGCCGTCTGGTACGGATGGAAATTGAAGTTATATAAAGGGGAGCACAGCAGGACTGCCGCGATCTGGGGTCAGAGCATTATAGCTCTGCAGGGCGCAGTAAAATAATGGCGACAGACGAAATAACCCAGCACTGAACTTTAATGAGCAGTGTAGGCTACTGCATCTAGGCTGTAAAAGAAGGCCTTCTGCGGATGCTTTCTAATGTAGTGGTAGGAAGTGAAAACGCTTATAACAGAACGCATGTGTCTCAAGACGCGCATGTTTACATAGAACACGAATAGAAAAAGAGAGCAGGTGGACACAAAAACGCGTTCGGATTTAACATCCCTTAAATATGCAACATGCCTTTCTAAAAGTTGACAGAAGTAGTGGTTTTGTTAAGCATGGTGGTCTCATTGTATCTGAACATTATCTGCATCATCCTTTGATACGTTTCAGTTGTGTCTCGAGTGCCACATCAGTCATGAGCAGAAGCACGTGACGCCACAAGAGGGCGACATGCACAAACACTTTTGCTCATTGCCTCGAAAACAATCAAACAAGCGGATCCACTGCTTCATTGTGTAATTTTACATTTTTTTTTATTTTTGGGAAATTAAGTGTCAATTACAAGTAAATGTGTACAGAATATGTAAATATGTGACAATACATTGTGTTATTGGCAGGGTTCCCATGTTCATGGAAAATATTTCAAGGCCTGGATTTTTCTTTCTAGAGAATATGTATTATTTTCTAGTTATGATCAGTTCTAAAATATTTAATCAGCTAGAAATTATAAAATGTTTATAAATGTCCTTAACTAATAACCACAAACAATGAAAAAGTGTGGAAACTCTGTAATGGGTTCTTAACCATAAAACACTTGACCATAAAACACATGTTAGTGTAAATGAAAAACATTCATCATTGTACAGTTTTTGTGTACAGAAGGTGTTTGATGTATATGCTTATTTTATTCCAGCCAGATAAACTTAGTAGTGGAAATAGTCGTCTTTTCCTCTTCAAGTCATTGTAAGTAAATAACACATAGATCCAGTATATTGAATAAAATAGCTTGATCTTCAAGCAGTTTAAAACCTGGCATAGCACAGAGACATTATGGGCATACACAGTGATTTACAGTCCACTGGTGGTATTTGTCATCAGAAGTCCATCAGAGCTCGAGACCTCAGCTAGTGGACTTAACTCGTGTGCATTTATGTGCTGTCTGCGTCTTTGTGTCCCCCATTTACTGAAAGTTCGCACGATTCCACCCCATCCAGGCTCTGTGGATAAATGCATTACATTATGTAGGTCACAGATTTAAAAAGTGCCCATTTTTAGTAACAAATACATGAGCGTAATAAATTTTTCTGTTAACAAACCAAATCTGATGTCTTAATCACTACGTGACTGAAATCAGTGTCAGAAATTAACTTATTTGCCCCCTGGATTTCATTTTTAGGGGTGTTTATAAGGGAATATGTTGTTTTAATCATATAATAAATCCTGTATTATCCTTTTATGTTAAATAATTCAATTAAATCATTTTAGTCATTATATCTTGTATTTTACACATTAATATACTATATTCTTAGGCCTAGGGTATTCCCCAAGCACCTGTTAATTCCTGACATTGACTGAAATATATGTTCAACACTGGCTACCTTTCTGGTGTTCAGTTGTCGAAGGTACGCTCGTGCGTAAATTCCCAGGATCCTCGCTCACTATACCGAGGTTTCTTTTCCACTGTTTCCAGTTGACTTCTTCCACTCTGAAAGCAACACATTTTGTTGACACATTGCACATGGTTTCACTTCTATTATATGCATGTATTATATACAGAGCCTGAACGAGTGTGTGTGCATGCACACACGATTATATAAACTCGAAACATCTTTTCACAATATATAGTCCATCTTTTGATAGTTGACAATTTAGAACTAGTAATCCCAGAGATTGTAATCTGTCTGGAAGCCACTGAGGTCAAAGGTCACCTGAAGCACCACCGTTGATCGGGCTCTTGACCCCTGCCCAGGTTCTTCTTCACCCCTGAGCGCAGCCTTTTTTTCAGACAGTGAGGAAGCATCCACTCCATATCCAAGGTGGTGATTGCACGCTGAGAAACACAAGTAGTAGACTTAGTAGAAGTAGAGTAGTAGACTTTTTCAAGTAGTTGAGTATTGCTCTTCTAGACATTGTACAGAATGCTCTTGATAACTGAGAATCTTCACAGACATCACACTCTCTATTATCTCTGATATTACCTGTGGTTTCTGTATACTGGTTTCAAAACGTAATGTTTTGTGTTAAGTCTTATGTTATTAAGAGAGATCTGATCTCGAGTGATCTCAGAACTGAAATCGCCATGTTAACTAAACATCACATATGATTCTAGAGTAAGGCTGTTACTGTAATATATCCATAGATTCTGTTATCTCTAGTCTGACTTGTAGTTTCAACATACTGGTTTCTATCATCTTTAATTTTATCTATTTTTCAGATATTGCCTTCTGTTAAATGAATATTCCGTGTTCAATAAAAGTTAAGCTCAATCAACAGCATTTGTGGCATAATGTTGATTAAAAAAAAAAAAAAAAAGAATACATGTTTTGTCTCGTTCCTCTTTTTCTTAAAAAAAAGTTACAGTGCGGCACTTACAATGGAAGTGAACGGGGCCAATTTTTGGAGAGATTAGAGGCAGAAATGTGAAGTTTATAATTTTATAAAAGCACTTACATACATTTTTCTGTTAAAGAAAATGTATTATTGGAGCTGTAAAGTTGATTAAATCATAATTTTTGCAGCATTACAGGGATAACAGTGTTATGTCGACACGTCGTTATGGCAACAAAGCTGTAAAAATGGACATACCTTTACACAGAAAAGGTTAGTAAGATATTTTATTACTCTAAAATCTGGTTAAAATGCATATTGTTTAAGTCTTAGCCTCATTCACTTCCTTTGTAAGAGCCTCACTGTAATCCAGATCTTTTCTTTTTTTTTCGTTTAAAAAAAAATTAATTTCCAGATTCCACAAATTCCAGAAAAGTAAATAAATTGAAAGTATGCTACAAATGCTGGTGAAATATTACTTTAAAAATGAATGAGATCCTAAATGAAATTGCGTGATTACTATGGTAACATAGGATTCTAGATTTAGGATATTTCAGTAATACACCCCTGGTTTTTAGGATCTCTATTTTGAACTGTAGTTTCAACATACTTGTTTCTGGGATCTTTTATTTTACCTGTAGTTTCCAGATACCGGTGCTCTCACTGAACATCTCCTCCACGCTTCTATTCATCAGCGCAATCAGCATGTTCAGCAGCAGAATGTATGTCAGTACAATATACAAGATCAACAGCACATAAAACACCCCCTCATAATTATAATTATCTGTGAACTCCAGATCTCCCATGCCAATTGTAAACTTAAACAACTCCAGAGTGGTGAAAGAAATGCTTTTATACGTGGGCTTCTTGCAGTTCTCAGTTCCATTCATAACCTCAAAGAAAGAACGGCTTTTTGTGCCTAAATGTTTCTCATTGAGAAGCGTTACCAAAGCTGTTAGGAAAAAAACACTCAGTTAATTAACACAACTGAGTAATATTGCAAGTTTATTGTACTGTGGTAAAAATGACATTCTTGGAAGGGTGCAAAGAAGGATAATACCTGTAGAAAATCCAATTAGGAAGACCAGGTACACAACAAGGAATCGTCGAATTTCTCCAAGAATCATCTGACAATACATTTATAGTGCAACAAAAATATACTTTACTAGGGAATAATAGGGCTAGAGGATGCAAATTTTTTTTTTTTTTTACAAATGTTCTTTACCTTTTGTGTCATGACACTGTAGATTCCCATGAATTTGGATCCCCTGGAGAAGTAGAGGAGGTTTACCCAGCTCAGAGCAAGGCACAGAACTAGAAAAACCACGTATTCATCCTTACCAAAAAAGTACAGTGCACCACACACCATGAAGAGCAGGGCCTGCAGAAAACTAAGGCCACAAAAAGCTTATTAGTTGAAATAACATAACTTGGTAACAACAACCCTGATAGCACACATACATCACCCAGACGTCTATTGGATGTGTGTGTGTTTACGTATAGAAGATGTATTTTTTACATTGTTTGCCCATCTACAATATCAATAAGTATGTCTCGGATGTCAATAAGGCATTCATCATGTCTTTGAGACTTTTTGTAAATCTGATCTTTTTCATCAGCGTTCCAGATGAAAAGTTCTAAAATAGACATCTCAAAGATGTACGTGTACTATCTGGGAAGGTTTTGTGCATTAACATTATTAAATCCATTAGGATTCATGAACTAATTGTCACACGATGAACATTATTTTTACACCATTTATTAATCTAAATATATAAATTCTAAATATACTAATATTCAATGTTAGTTCATTGCGCATTAACTAATGTTAACATATACTATCTTTTACATTTTAAATGCATATGTTGAATCAAGATTAATAAGTGCTGTAAACGTATTGTGCATTGTTATTTAATTAATTAATGAGTTAACTAATGTAGTTAACTGATGTTAACAAATATAACCTTATTGTAAAGTATTACCACATACTTTAAGTATTTGATTCTGGTTACTGTCTTTGTAGTCAAAAATCCATGAACCCTAACCCTAACTATTAAAAAAAAAAAAATGTTCCCCAATTTGGAATGTTCAATTCCCAATGCAGTCAAACCTTGTGGTGGCGTAGTGACTTGTCTCAATCCGGGTGGCAGAGAACGAATCTCAGTTGCCTCCGCCCCTGAGATCATCAATCCGTGCATCTTATCACATGGCTTGTTGAGCGAGTTACCGTGGAGGTGTAGCACGTGTGGAGGCCCGCTCTATTTTCCACAGCATCCACGCACAACTCACCACGTGCCCAACCGAGAGCGAGAACCACATTATAGCGACCACGAGGAGGTTACCCCATGTGAACTCTTCAATCCCTGGCAACTGGGCCAATTTGGTTGCTTAGGAGACCTGGCTGGAATCACTCAGCACACCCTGGATTCAAACTCACTTCTCCAGATGTGGTAGTCAGCGTCTTTACTCGCTGAGCTACCCAGGCCCCAACAAGTATAATTATTGAGCACTGATACAATTTCCACTTACTTTTATGGGGCTTTTTTGCTTGACAGCACCTGATCACTATATACTTTTGTTTTATGGAAAGAAGCAATGTGAAAATTCTTAAAAATGTCATGTTCCACATAAGAAAGCAAATAAAGCACATGGACAACATGATGGTGAGTAAATTATGCCAATTAAATTTTTGGGGCAATTATTGCTTTAACACAGAAACAAGACTTATAAAGCTCTAAACAAAGCTATTTAAAAGAAGGAAGTGAAGAGACTCACAAAAGCTCATCATTGTATCCGTCTATCAACAGGGCCTGAAATCTTGTATGCTTCCTGACCATATCTATTAACTAATAGGATAAAATAATTAATATGGAAACCAGGTTTTCTGTATTTCTGTGCTGTATATAAAAGGTTAATTATTAAGCTAACAGCATTAAATGGATCATACCCCTTTCAAAAAGAAGTAAAGCGCACCAATGGCAGTTATAATGTGTCCTGTAAGAAGCAGGTAGTCTTCCCTTTGATTCCCATAAGTATGTGGAACCTTTGAAGAAAGAAATAATTTTTTAACATAACAGTAGTTTGTGTAAGAAACTGACACAGAACTGGAAATGAGGAGGAAGGATAAGGTACAAAAGATATTTGCCAAAAACAGTGCAGATAATAGACATGCCGTGACAACTAACTTTCTAGTCATCTCTATGTATGTGTGCATGTACCTCTCCTAATGGGCGCTGAAGAGCAACTGCAGTGAAGATGAAAAGGTAGACAAGATAAACGATGAAGTTAAACAAGAAAATCCATCGTGCAAATCTGTCCCACTTCTCTTCTAGTAGTTGATTGAGTGGCTCAATTGTGAGCATATCAAGACGATTCTGTAATGAGATGACATAACCAAATATGTTCCTTTACCCCACCAATCATAATCCATATAGCTTCTACTGCATATAGATAAAATATATTTAAAATGCACAGAGAAAAAATGTTTAATCAAATGAAAGCTGCAAAATAAACTAAATGAATGTGACTTCTCACAGGAATACCACTGCCATAGACGACTATCTCCAGTACGGAGTTCTTCTCGTAGGTGTCGAGAGATGAAAGATCATAGAGAGAGGAGCACACTGGACCATAGACCCATTCTGTGATCTTCCGTGACAGGTGTCTGCACTCTTTAAACTCCCGCTGAACAATGTGCCTAAACAACTGGTGAACATGAGACAATCAACTTGTGTTTTAATCAAACAGACTATTTACAACCTATGCTAAATACAAATCATTTAAACATTTTAGTTAGACGTGTCTTTTAGCAGATGCTTTTTATCCATCAACTGAGGTTTTAATAAACAGCCCTTTCACCCTTTTCAACTCACTCAAAGTTTAAAGTATTAGGGATAGTTTACCTAAAAAGTAAATTCTGTCATCATTTAATCAGCCCCATGTTGTTCCAAACACGTATGACATTCCTTCTTCTGTGGAACACAAAAGGAGATGTTAGGCAGACTTTTAGCCTCTGTCATCATTTACTGTCAGTGTATGGAATAAAGATGCAATGAAAGTGAATGGTGACTGAGGCTAATATTCTGCCTATAATCTCCTTTTGTGAACAATTTGAGGGTTAGTAATGATCACAGAATTTTAGGTGTATGTGAACTGTCCCTTAGTCTTTTTTAGTCTGAGTGCTGTTTGAAATTACACACTAGCACGTTTGGTATCCTTATCAAGATATTTTGTGGCTGGTGTGTGGTGAGTGTTCTGGCGCACTATGGCTGGTGGATGCTGCACACTGGTGGTGGTTGAGGAGATTCCCCCAATACTATGTGAAGTGCTTTGAGTGTCTAGAAAATTGCTATAGAAATGTAAGGAATTATAAATTAATTATTATTATTAAACAGCTGCCGCTTGTACTCACATTGATGACATAATCGAACAAAAAATATGATGTGAACAGAGACCAGCGGGGGGTCAGGGGGATGGGGGAGGAAACAAACTCCGGTTCGGTTCAAGCAATCTAACCAAGTGTGAAAGCACCCTAAATTTGAATCCATGAAATTTAGTGAGTCCTGCCAACCTTAGTTTAACAGATACATATAACAACATCAAATGACCAAATGATCATGCAGAAATATCACTATATATGGTTATGGCAATGTACTATATACAGTAGCAAGAAAAATATGTGAACCCTTTGGAGATACCTGCATTTATGTATAAATGTGTATTAAACTCTGGTTTGCTCTTCATCTAAGTTACAGTAATGAACAAACACAATCTGTTAACTAATAACACACAAATTATTGTATTGTTCTTGTACATATTGAATACATCCTTCAAACATTCACAGTGCAGTTTGGAAAAAATATGTGAACCCATAGGCTAATGACGTCAACAAAAAAATTATCAGAGTCAGGATTTGGCAAACCTGGCATCCACTTATTGAAACAAGATTGGAGGTGTGGGTTAGAGCTACTTTGATTTATAAAATGCACTCATTTTGATTTTGCTATTCACAAGAAGCATCTCCTGACATGGACCATGTCTCGCAAAAAATATGATCTCAGAAGACCTACGTTCAAGAATGTTTGCTTGTATTCTGGAAAGGGTTAAAAAGTTATCTAGAATAGCCTAGATATTAATCTGTCCACAGTTAGACAAATTGTCTATAAATGGAGATGATTCAGTACTGTGGCTACTCTCCCTAGAAGTGGCCATCCAGCCAGAGTGCTCAATGTAATCAAAAAGAGGGAGTGACCCCTAAACACTTGAAGGAATCATTGGAATTGGTTAACATCTCTGTTTATGTGTCTACTATATGGAAAAAATAAAAAAAGCAAGGTGACCATGACAGTATACCATGAAGGAAGCCGCTGCTTTCAAGTAAAAACATTGCTGTGCGCATGAAGTTTACCGAAGACCACCTTGACACTACACAATGTTACTGGGAAAATGTATTGTAGATTAATTAAACTAAAGTTCATGAAACATGAAAACATCATCCCTACGGTGGAGAGAGAATCATGATTTTGGGCTGCTTCGGGGCCTGGATCGCTTGCCATCATCAAGGGAAAAATAAATTCCCAAGTTTATCAAGATGTCCTACAGGATAATGTCAGGGTGGTTGTGCGCCAGCTGAAGCTTATCGGAAGTTGGGTGATGCAGCAGGACAATGACCCTAAAAATCGAAGTAAATCCACTAATGGATTCAAATTCAGGGCCCAGATCTCAACCCAATAGAGATGTGGTGGAATTACCTCAGGAGGGCCGTTCACACCAGACATCAAAAGAATATGGCTTAGCTAATTCCAAATGGTTCACATTCTTTTCTTGCCACTGTAAGGTTATGATTATGACTATGACTCAGGCACCAGTGTCTGACTTGATGTCTGGTTTCATCTCACGAAGGGGAAAAACATTTTAAATCATGTGAAAGGTTGTCATCTCATCCCAAATCAGGAACATAGAAAAACAGAACAACACAACTGACTCTATTTTTATAGAGCACACTCTTTCATATGAATCACTGCTTTTATTTTGCAAAGCCTGATCAGAATCCGTAAAGACCAGAGAAGAAAAAAAAAGATAAAGGAAAGAAAGGTTTTCCTAAAGAGATTACCTTCTATTTCATTGTAATCATTGATAAAAAAAACCTTACCTCAATTTTTCCTGTGTTGGCTGCCAGTTTAATGGGAGTTAGTCCCTGAAAATTCTCGATTTCCTCCAGCTTTATATTTTGTTGAGCGGCTTTGGTTAAGATATGGTCATACATGGCAATGACAAACTCTGTGTTTGCAGGACTATTATCGGCCACGATTACTAGGGCATGAAGCACCATGTTTCCATGAGAGTCCCGCTCCCTGAGATCCACTTGCTGATAAGTGTTATTCAACAGGAAGTTAACAATATCTAGCTGATTCGTGCAAGCAGCCAGCGACAATGGCAACTCACCTGTGCAGAAAAGGTGCAAAAAGTTGGCCTATTGAGTCAATAACATTGAGAACATTATTCTCAATACAAAATTAAAAGTAAAACTTAAAAAGTGATAGTTTATGTATTTAAAGTACAGTGACTAGACACTATGATGCATATACATTTTTCAGTGTTAAAATTATTTATCGTATCCAAGCTTAGTATGCAGCATCAACTATAAGTAAGCCATTTGTAGTATGATTTCACCTAAAAATGGCAACATGATCACAAGGGAAATCAACAGTTACTTCCAAAAGAAATCAACCCCCTTCAGATGAATTACTGACAAGCACCATCAGACATTTTTGCGACAAATCTAGTGTGAATGCATTTGTCTCTGGTGCATACCTCTAAAATGAAAAGGTTAAGGGTTCGGGTGAATTTACACTGTGATCAGTATGATCTATGGTGCTATCAAATAATTATTATGTTTGTTTGAGAGATCCATCCAGCCTGACACAGCAACATTTTGGCTCAACCAATGCTGAGTGTGAATTTGGGCTGGAACTATCTGTTTTTATAACCCATTGAGGGTTCTGTTTGAAAAAAGTGATTATTTTTGAAATTCCATTTGGTGAAACCAGTGGCGCAGAAATTACAGCTTTAAGTTTTTCAACATTTTTCATCTTCTTTTTGCCTTGACTTGTTAATTTTAAATGCTCCTGCGGTGTGACAAATGTATTTTTAAAATGCCAAATAGGCCTTTATCTACTAAAATGAGGTCCACTTGCAAAATAATTGTAGAATAATTAATCAAATGTTATTTAAAAACTGATTAGGAGTAGCTTATATCAGGTCAAATTGCAGGACATGTCAATTTGCCAAATTGAAATTAAGCATTTCATGCAATATACTTTGTTATCATAAATATATCAATGCTGGTTTCTGGTACCAGTGATCCTGCTGATAATGTGTTGTTGGTTAAACTAATTGATTAATGTTAAAGGAAATCTTGCCCATTTTCAACCTCATACTTTTTATGTGTCTTTGTGTTAGACTTACCAAAATAGAAGCACATGCCTTTATTTGGCTGAAAGAATGTCCCACAGGCTTTTGCATGGACATCTGCTCCTTTCTTAACCAGCATCTCTACAAACTTTGCACTCCTCCTTTCAATAGCAACATGGAGAGCTGTCTGTCCTGTGTCAAGGAAAGCAGTCTATAACATTGCACAATGGATGTGTTTGACAACATATGATTAATATTCTATTGATTCATAAAGCATAACCAGCCATTTAGCTTATGTAAAACCAGAACTAATAATTACACAGTTACTGACCTTTGAAGTAACTGTCTGTGTATGCAGCATTTATGAATTTCTTTAAATCATTCATTTTCTCTGCAATGTCAAGCAGATATTCGATAGTGGCATTCTCGCCATTCTTCAAGTTTAAAAGAGCTTTTAGCAGGGCTGTCTTTCCATTGGACATATCTAAGGAAGATGTAAAAAACAGTCCAGTTATTTAATTTTTAAAAAGCCAGTTATTTTCTGTGTGGATTGTATTATATTTACATAATGAATCGCTGAGATGTTTGTTTTTTTTTTGCAGGTACTTCTGTAAACCCTGCAGTTTAGACACGTCACCACTGGACGCTGCCTCAAACAAATCCTCGATGGTAAACCTCTCACTGTCCTGCTCTGCTGGCTTCTCTTTCACTTGTCTGGTTAGCCTGTGAGCAGAATAAATTTTTTAATGTTAGTATATCCAATTGTCCTCTAAGAGCAAAAAACAAAACACTTTTTATACACTCCAGGATGGTTTAACATAGGGGAGAGCAGGGATTCTTTTGACGCTTAATAATTGTAATATCGGTGAAGTACACAATGTACTGAAAGTGACCATATCAGATGTGCAGGTAATATGCTGTTGGTTGTTTCAAAGCAAAGCTCTTCACAAAATATCTTTGAAACAAGAGTCCTAGGAAACTTTAAGGGGTGACTCCTAAGATGGCTGAGGAGGTCAGGAAGATACTGGTGAGAAAGGGGACCCAGAAGATGACAAGTGGCCAGGGAGGAGGCCCCAGGATAAGGATTGGGTCCGGAGGTCTCGGGGAGGGGGGGTGGTGTTCTGCCTCATGGTAGAGACTGGGTCAGGGAGGCGGCCTCAGAGCTGGAATAGAGTTGAGAGGCCTGGAAGGTGGCCACAGGTCAGGACAGGGTCAGGAGGCCTGGGAGGTGGCCACAGGGTTGGGACTGGTTCAGGAGGTAGAGCCAAGGAGAGGAAGAGGAGTCTCTGGGGGAGCGGGCGGAGCTGCTGGTAGAGTAGTCTCTAGGGGAGCGGGTGGAGCCAGGAGAGTCTCGATGATGGCAGGCAGAGCCTGGAGAGGCTCAAGGCATGGAGCTATGGAAGGCGGAGCCTTGGGAGGCTCGAGGAACGGAGCCATGGGAGGCTAAACGAGAGCTGGCAGTGACTAGGGAATGACCTCAGTGGTCGTGAGCATAGGCAGCAACTGGGGAACGACCTCTG
The DNA here is from genome assembly GCF_025860055.1 of Xyrauchen texanus. NCBI lineage: Eukaryota > Metazoa > Chordata > Actinopteri > Cypriniformes > Catostomidae > Xyrauchen > Xyrauchen texanus. The sequence goes on from NC_068278.1 coordinate 26,721,221, forward strand.
TGGTCGTGAGTAAGGGCAGTGACTGAGAATGACCTCCGTGGTCGTAAGCATGGGCAGCGACTGGGGAACGACCTCCATGGTCGTGAGCATAAGCAGCAACTGGGAATGACCTTCGTGGTCGTGAGCATGGGCCGCGATTGGGGAACGACCTCCGTGGTCGTGAGCACGAGCAGCGACTGGGGAGAAGGTGTCCTTTTCCTTCTCCTTTTCCGGACAGCTGGGAGCGTAGTTACGGGAGCGGTATAAGCCACAACACAATGAAAACAACAGGGCACAATGGAAATATGTCACAACACAATGACAATAAGCCACAACACAACGAAAAAATCACAGCACAACGGAAAAACCACAACACAATAGAAAAACCACAGCACAACAAAATAGGCCACAACACAAAGGAAAAACTGTAGCACAATGGAAATAAGCCACAATAAAAAAAAAAACACACAAAAAAATAAATATGTCACAGCACAAAGGAAATAAGCCACAACGGAAAAATCACACCACAATGGAACAGCCACAACACAACAGAAATAAGCCACAGCACAACAAAAGTAAGCCACAAAACAATAGAAAAACCACAGCGCAATGAAATAGGCCACAACACAAAGGAAAAACCATAGCACAATGGAAATTAGCCACAACACAACAAAAAAAAATTATATGTCACAGCACAAAGGAAATAAGCCACAACACAATGGAAAAACCACAGCACAACAGAAAGGAGCCACAATACAACGAAAAGAAGCCACAATAGGTCGAAGATGATTTGAGGCAAAATTTAAAAAGTTTATGCTAAACATTTCTGAATGAATGAGCAAAACCCAAAATAGTTACAACTACCCCAGCTCTCCATGCTCAAAGTCAGGAACCCCACTCACTTCTCAGGGTTTATTCTAATTCTGGGTGAGGGTACAACAACATCTTCCAGGTAATTAGAATCCATGGGCATCTTGTCCTTAGAGTGACCTTTCCTCGCCTGCTTGGCCTTGGCCATCTCCTCCTCTGTCCTGTCATCCACCTCCAGAAAGAAGGATGCTGGACTGCTGTCTTCTGGTTTGCTCATAGTGATGTCCTTGTAGTTTCACAGCTGCAGTTATAGCTGTAAACTGCAAAAAATTGACATTATTCACAGATATTGGACTAAGCCCATGGCTGATAACATAAAAACTTTTGTAAGCCATTAAAATGAATATACATTTTATGGGTGTCCAACATGAAGATGTATCGAGAATTGCAATTTTAGTGAAATAATCCTTTTCACATTTCACAAGTCAACTATTTGAGGGTAAACCTATAGCAGTAAATGGAAGTCCACAGCAAATATAATTTTTGCATTTACTTCAACAGCACAAGAAAAAATCCACTATTATGTTTCCATGACTTTCCAGACCACAACTCACTATTATGTTTCCATGACCACAACTCACTTTTGGTGTCCCTCCGTGGACATTACACCTGGAAAATGGAGCTCAAATGTGCATACTCCTGACAACTCTTACCACTTTGGCCACAGGGGGCAGTGTTTCGAATTTCAGTGAGCACAGACCGATTTTAGCTCAAGAAAATAAAATACTGTTGCCGATTTGACTGTGAGATCAGCCTGCGTGAAAACGTGTCATCACAGAATTGTGCAAAGGGTCCATTGAAAATAAAAACACTGGAAATTATAACTGTCTGAAGAGGCATTGCTTTCTCTGGTATTAGGTTAAAAGTCAGCAAGATTTGTGACGAGTTGTTAGAATCATTATTAATATTTGGATTCTCCTGGGTTTGTGCGGCACATATGTCCCATCCAGGGTATGCTCTAACTAATTGCTTTATTTGTTTTTCTATTGTTGTCCATTCAAAAAGTAGCCATGTTAACTGAGGGCTCTTAAAAGTGTGAAATAGATTTTTTTCCCTGTCTGCTTCCTTTATCATCGGAGCTCATACACCACAAGGATATTCAGTAGTGAAGGGCTTGGGACATGTGATGTGCCAACAGCCAATCAGCATTGCTAGGACCTAATTTTCCTGTGGATCCAGAGTGATTAGTTGCATGACATGTATGGCTCGGGTGAAATGGCCATGTGTAGTGATGGCAGGATTCAGGTCATGTACTTCCGGTAGGAAATGCGTCAGCCGAGCAAATGCCATTGTGTTTAATTGCAATACTAATGGATCACTCTCTCCAGGCGTCAAGCACTAGGAAGTGTAATCGAGCTTGAAATCATTATCGTGCACTGAGACTGCAATGACAAGATGTGAAGTCTGTTTTTACCCTAAACAATCTCTTCAGAAGACATTGATTAAACCGCTGGAGTCTTATGGATTACTTTTATGCTGACTTTATCTCCTTTTTGGAACTTTTGGTGTTCTAGCCACCATTCACTTGCATTGTTTGGACCTACAAAGCAGAGATATTCTTCTAAAAATCTTAATTTGTGTTCAGCAAAAGAAAGAAAGTCATACACATCTGGGATGGCTTGAGTATGAGTAAATAATGAGGGAATTTTCATTTTTGGGTGAACTAACCCTTTAATGTTTTTAAAACAAACAAAATTGACATTTGTGCCTCTAATGCTTCATATAGAAAGTGTGAAATGTGCCATTTTAGTCCAATTTTGTCTGATTGTGTATTTTACTTTACTTTAAGAACCAATGAAAGAGGAAGAGGTTACAAATGATCCAAATGGAAACTCCTGTGACAGGAAGTCCCAGTATCAAATGAAATGGAGAACTAGTACTACAGTCATCTGGATCGAGTATATGTGTATCTCATTGCCACATAAAACAAAGACTGCCAACATATTTATAGAGGTTCTATGATATGAAGTCATTATTATAAGAGCATTTAACCTCAACATCTAATCTTGTAGGCACTTTAGGCCTATTTAACCCTTCTATTGGACGTGTGTTTATCTTTCGGACAAGTTCATTCTTTATCAAAATAGAAATGTGTATTAATTTAAAGGTCAAGGTAAATGCAGAAATGTTCAAACACACAAAAATAGGAACACATTAATAAGAAAGGGTTAATAAGTAACAAATTAAGCACATTCAATCCATGTGAAAGTGAACATATCTCTTGGTGTGGTGTGGTGTGGTGACCTCTTCTAATAGACCTTTGCTAACTGAATTATTGATATCTCTTCATGCTTTTACATGCTATTGGATCCCATTCAGGGAATGGACCATGACTATCCCATCAGTGAAACCTTTCCCAGAACAATTACATGTAAGTGTTTGTTTGACCAAATGGAGTGTTCTAATGCATTAGTTATTCTCAGTTTTAGAACATTACAACTTATCCTCTCCGTAAATTTGTTCACATACCATTACATTCTCTAAAGTATGAGGGAAAGATGGGGAAACGGACACCAAAGAATTACTGCATTACAGTGTCTTTGTGTGATCATGTTGCATATAGTCAACAGCCTACATAATTTGTGACTGGTGTTTTATGTGCGAGCATTTAGATTTGAGAGTTTATAGGAAAAGAAGAAACAAGCTACTAATGCTCCATTTAAAAATAAGGGCCCCTGGGCACACATGTGATCTATCTGGTGACATTTTGCCATGCACCTCTCATAAAGATGGTTTTGTATCTAAAAGGTTACTTTTAACTTGAACTAATTAATATAAATATGGTCAGCTCACAAATATTGCTTATATAAGATAGCATCATGAATTGGGCTTTGACACTGTTTCACTTTTTTTTTTTTGTCACTTATTTTTGACTAATAATACTATACTTGGTTTAAAAAAAACATTGTAATAACAGCAACATCATGAGAAAGTGGCCTTTTTAATGGATCATTTTATTGTGTCTTTTCGTTTTAAGTGCTAGAAAAAGAGGAAGGTGCCACAAATGATTAAGATGGAAACTGTGACAGGAAGTCATGTACCGAATGCAATGCAAAAATAGTTGCAATGTTTTACTTATATATAGCTTGAGCATATTTGCATGTCGTGTAATATGTAATCATGATAACAAGGGCATCCAATCTTGATTCCACATTTAGCACAAACATTATTTATATATCCAAATATAAGACCTTTGATTATCTTTTTGACAATTAAATCTTTTTAGATGTGTCTAAACATTTAATATGCATATCATTGTAAAAGCAAAGGTGGCAAGAATGCAAGAGGTATATTTGAACCAGGAACAAATTAAGCATGTTCTGTATGCAAGGCACTGCAGATTGTTGCTTTCTCTAATAGATTTTTGCCAACCCAATTATTAATATCACTTTATGTGGTTTCATGTTATATGACCCCATCCAGGGAATGGTCCACATTAGTCTCATCATGAAAGCCCTGATCAAATACATGGAATTGCAAGTCTGGTAAGATGCAGCGTTGTATTTCAGTGGAGACTTTAGAATAGTAGAACAGCTTATTTGTAAATAGGTTCAGATTGCATTGTATTATAGCAGAATCAGTACATTAAATAGAGTGCATTAGGCTCCACTGTCTTTGGATCACATCACTGATGCTTATTTCAGGATGAGAAGTACTGATACAGCATGTTTTGGGTAGAGCAAAACACAGTTCAAACTGTGGAAATGTTTACTAAATTTCTCAAAGGCATTCAAGAAATAAAAATTTACTGAAAGTATTTTTTCACTTTATCACCCAAGAAAAGAAAGAAAAATGATTATTTCATTAGCAAAATCAGAATTTAAAATATTTTATATTACAGTAAGCCATTAAAATATGAGAATAAAACATTAAACATCTGTACTCACCGATCAATTTCTGCTCTCTAGTTTCTGTTAGATGATGCATCCAGTTTTTTTGGTGCTCCTTTGTGTTGTATACATTAAGGATCATGATAGAAGTTTGTTGCCTTGAACACAATGTTGATGAGAGTGATAGCTCTCTCTCTCTCTCTCTCTCTCTCTCTGCCTAAGAGAGGAAGCGAAGTCTAGATGTTTTGAAGTGGTTGAGTGTCTTACAGAAAGGCGGGCTGTATTGATTTTTGAGTCTGTTGTTATTTCTAGCTATGCTCACACCCTTTAATGCCTTGTTCATAATCACCCAGTTCTACATATGAACCAAACAATATCACATCTAAATATCACACGTCATCAAAATTCTCTTTTAGCAGTGCAGTGCTTTACTTTTTTCTCTTTAAAATGTATAAAAATCCAAACACTTTCAGTCCAAAGCATGTTCTGTAATGCATATTATCACATAAAAACCTCACTGAGCATCTTGCATGGGTTTTGTTAAGAGGATCATTTGACACACCCAGTACTCGATCTGCACTAGTCAGGGTGGTTCTAGAAAATGGTTTCCTGAATGAAACCGGATTACTTTTTAAACCGGATATTATGCACATGGTGGTTTAGATGCATACATGAAATGAACGTTTTGACTTTTCAAACAAACGTGTTTGTGGGCAGATTTGGTAAAGGATTTGCCCCTTTGATGTGAAGCTGGCCTGCACATCTTTTTCATTGTTTCCCTCATTAAGAAATGTCTTGAGTCTAAAAGACCTGAACAGCTAAGGCAGAGAAGTCTGTTACACAAGAGCAAAATGCAGTACATGGAAATATGATGCATCAAAGTCTAGTTGTTTATTTCCATTTGAAATGCCACAAAACATTGTAAACAAAACATTTTGATATGTCAAAGCTCAATTCAATATTGAAAACAGATTGTTAAACAAATTAACCAATAAGGTAAATTAAGACTTTCATAATGTTTGACAGTTATACAGAATTAAAAGTAAAAATATAAAATAATTAAGTGCACGTCAATACAAACTTTCACTTTCATACAGTACAAAATGTATACAGTTGAGCAATACAGCAGCTTGTAAATGTCTCTGAGATGAACACACTATAGAATGTGATATGGCTGATCCTGGGTTTTGTATCTTCCTATGTTTGATCATGAAACACCATAGCAACTCCCACTGCTGAGTCCACTTCTTTTCCATAGACAACAGGAAAAGGAAATACCCTCTCCACTTCCTGTTGCAGAACTGTGTTACATGAGAGAGCACTGCCACTACCAATAATTCTTGTCACCCCTGCAGCCTGTAGGCTTTGAGGGGGCATCATAGAAGCCATGTTCTCAATAATGCCCCTGCACACAGCCCGGGTCATGTGACCCAGAGAGAGGTTAGAGGGCGAGATATGGGAGACATTGGCGAGGGTGGTGGGGTCATGCCGCTCTCCTAGAAGTGTTGGGGTCACACTTAGGTCAGTGTTAGGCTGAATCAGGGCAGACTGCACCAACTGCGAGTAGATTCTAGACTCACTCACTTCTAATCCTGTGAGAATACATAATAAATAAATTAAAAGGATAAGCATAAACCTGAGAACAAGAAGACTAAACTGAAAAAACATCTATGGGGGGATGACAATATTCTTCTAATGAGAGCTTAAAGGAATAGTTCACCAAAAAATGCAAATTCTCTCATTATTCACTTACCATGATGCCATCCCAGATGTGTATGAATTTCTTTCTTCAGCAGAACTTTTTTCCTCAGGTCCTTATAATGCAAGTACATGAGTGCCAGCATTTTTTCCAAAAGTCATATTTAGGCAGCATAAAAGTATTCTGAAGCAAATCGATACGGTTGTGTAAAAACTAAATCGGTAATTAAAAAGTTATTAACTTTTTATTACGCGTTTCCTGCCAGCAGCTGACACAAAGTGTGACGTAAGCGCGTGGGCGAGTTCAAACGAGAATACAGAAGCAGCGCTTATTACAAGAGAAGAATGAACGTTACGCGATTTCAAACAGCGCCAGAGCCCCGGATAGAAGTGCCGTTTTAAAGTTAAAAACTTTTTAATAGAGCTGATCAGCCGTGACGAAAATTTGTAGGCAAGCCCGGAAGTCTAATTCGTCATGAATTACACACAGTCACACCTCGAACATGAATTTTGAAGCCGCCATGCATTTCTTTAAAAAATTTTACTCAATATGGCTTTAAAATTATGTTTGCAGTATGACTTGTGTAATTTATGTTGTAGGAAAAAAACATTCATGTATCGTCAAGTAATGTTTACCACAGACTTTATTTACTTACAAGTTCAAAAACCCCATTATAAAAACCCATAGGAAAATACAGATGCAACACATGGCGAATCCTCTTTCTGGGTTTTTTTCAACTTGTTTCTTACATAAACCTATCGATTCACTTCAGAATACATTTATTGATTTACTGGAGTCACATGGATAACTTTTTTGATGCCTAAATGTGACTTTTGGTCCGTCAAAGTGCTGGCACCCGTGTACTCCATTCTAAGGAACTGACAAAGATCTATCTTCTAAAAATTTTCATTTGTGTTCTGCTGAAGAAAGACAGTCATACACATTTGGGATGACATCAGGGTAAGTGAATAATAAAAATCAGCATTTCTGGGTGAACTATTCCTTTAACCTTCAATGTAAAAAGGTCTCATTGGATTTTAAATAAAATAATTTTAAAGTAATTATCAATTAATTAAAATTGATTTACCAAATTCTTTCATCCATGAGCCCAGCATTCTAACAAAGGTTGCCATTACATTTCCTCCATTAAGCGATGCCGCCACCGCTAGATAGGAGCCGTGGAAGTACGGGAAATATGCAATGGGGGACAGGGGGTCTGGAGATCTCGGAGGGGAGAACTCTGCAGGCATGGTGAACGTCAGCTGCGCTGAAGTGCTCATGTTCAGCACTAGTGATTTAACAAAACAATCCTCGTTATTTTTTGCATGTATGTACCTAATGTCTAAATAAAATTATACAGTACAAAACACTTATTTGAATAAAGCATGAAGCCCTGAAGTACATATAAATTCAAGTTACCGGTAGTTCATCTGGTATAGACAGCTTTGTGCAAAGTTATTTTAAATTTTTGAAAAAAATGTTAATAGGAGATCAAGAAATCTTTCTGTGCATCTAAGCAGTTTGCAATTAATTGCAATTAAATTTGAGGCAACAAGTTTGCATTTGTGGAAAACAAGATTGGTTAGTTCATTTTTAATGAGCTTAAATTTAAATAGCTTAAACTAATTACCTCCCCACTACTATAATTTGATCAGCTCTGGGAAAGAAAAATTGCATATTTATTTAAGCTGAGGAGATTCTTCCTAATTAACCTTGAAACGCCATGCTTCTAAACACAATGTACACTAATTTGTCCTTTAGTGCATTTTTTCCTATGAAATCCTATATTTACTGTGCATTATCACATTGAGAATCAATGGGTTCATCTAAAAGCTGAAAAATTTTGCTTTCGGATGCTTTATATGGAGTTAAATAAGGTGCATTTCGAACTTTTCTGAGACCAGCGCAGAGAGACAGCACGCTGGATGTTAAGTCATTCACTAAATAGGTAGCAAGGGAGAATCCTATAGCTTTCTAAGTTCATTCACTCCTAAAATCCAACCAAACATTCATTTTCAGGCTGCAGATGATATCTGGACCACTCAACATGTTTGGCAGACATGAGACAATTGTAACCAGTACTAAGTTTCTGAATTTATAATGTGTCATTTTATTTTAATAGGGTTGGCAGTGATTGGATAATGCAGTACATTACTGTGAATCAGATTTAATTATGCTCATTTCTGATGTAATGTCTGTAATGTCTAAAAAACATGAATAACCAACACTCCTGGAAACACTGACTTTCTAGAGGGCCTGGGTAGCTCAGCGAGTAAAGACGCTGGCTACCACCCCTGGAGTTGCGAGTTCGAATCCAGGGTGTACTGAGCGACTCCAGCCAGGTTTCCTAAGCAATGAAATTGGCCCGGTTGCTAGGGAGTAGTCACTATAATGTGGTTCGCTCTCAGTGGGGCACGTGGTGAGTTGTGCGTGGATGCCACGGAAAATAGCGTGAAGCCTCCACACGTGCTATGTCTTCGTGGTAATGCACTCAACAAGCCATGTGATAAGATGTGTGGAGACACGGAGGCAACTGAGTTTCATCGCCACAGAGAGGCGAGTCACACCACCACGAGGACTTGCAAATTGGGGAGAATAGGGGAGAAAAGAAAAAATACATGATCTGACTTTCTATAGCTTGTTATTATTAAAACATTTCACATATGCTGCCATCATTGTTTATGAAAACTATTTGCTCTTGAAATTATTCATTTTTTTTTTTTTTTTGCATGTTTATTAGGTGCTACTTGTTACAAATCAAAAAAGGGAAATTAAAAAATGCACACAGCAGTCATGCTCTGGTCTCAGGAGGTTAGTTAACTTTACCAATTCCAAAAAAAAAAATTCTCAAAGCTTGACTTTCTCTCAGAGCTGTAGCACAGAAATATCTGATTTACTACAACCCTGAAATAGATACTATCTCACATACCCTTGACAGAGGTCGGTGAAATCTGAGTACAGGATCTGCCATTTCTAAATGTGCTCTTTGCGGTTTTATAACATCTCCACCTGGAGGTTAAACTAGTAAACACATAATATGTCCTGAAGATAAGCATATATCAATGATTGATTGCTGTTTGTAATAATAGACTGACAATAAGAAACTATCATTTAGAAACATAAGGTGATTTTGCACCGTCAGGCAGTACTGTTACCGTTCTGTACCGATCCAGACATGTTGGCACAGCTGAGGTTTCATTTTCCATTGTGATGCTGTGAAATCAGGATAAGATTGGACTGCCTGAGCAAATGACCAATCATGAGACACCACATCACAGCACGGTTCTCTGTCTCAAGTATGGCTAGCTAGACTCTGGCCCAGAATGGATTGTAATCGTACCGAACCGTGCTGAAGTGGAAATGCTACTTACTCACCAATCGTGGGAAAGCGCATATGGACTATTACAAATTACACAAATAATTCTGAATAATAATTTATTTAAAAAACAAAAACAATTATGCAAGCAATATCATCCAAGAGGACCAGGAATTTACTTCAAAAACCAATTTGTATGGTTTAAGTTGCACTGTCAGTAGTCAATATTTATACCATTGAACAACCAACAGACAAAAGTGTCAAATAAATGAAATGTCCATAACTTTAAAGCAAGCATCTAAGCCATATTGTACCTGCATCTCCTTTGTTAGTCTTGCAGGAGTATACACTACACTGGAAGTCTCCCAGCGCTGCTCCAACAGGTGTGTGAACAGGTATGCCATACCACTCCAAAGAAGTGTGACCAGCGACAGCTCCTGACTCCACCACTACAGGCAAGAGATGCACAGGAAAACCAGCATCCTTCAGACTGAAAAGAATATCAACACATATTTCAGACCCAGATGTTGGCAGAGCAAAATTTTACCCAGATAAACTGTCATTTTAAACATATTCCCCAAAGAAGGTTAGCTGCAATATCAGGAGTAAAACGATTACATTATTTCACTCCACTCACATTTGCGTGTTCCACTGGTTGGTAGTTGTGTTGAAGTAGCCCCAGCTAGCAGCATTTTGCCCAGTCATGACACAATTATCAAGGCCACATAACATGGAAACCACATAGTCTTGTATGGTGCCTGCCACACTGAAATCTGACAGGAACTCCAGTCTGATTCAAGGAAATATCAAAGTCAGGATAATCAAAATATTAATGCATGATAGATTACTGTCTTCAGCTAAAATTACAGTGCTGTGAACAGTGATTGGAACATCTTGAAGCCACCCCAATTTCTATTCTTGAGAAAATGTTTTCAGAAGTCTTTGACTGTGTTTCTACCTGTGTTTCATATACCAGAAGATGGTGGCACAACCAAAGCCAGTGGCTACACTCAGGTGCGAGTCTGCTTTAGGCAGGGAAGAAAGGAAGGCAGTGCTGCATCGCCCATCCTGCCAGGTGACCAACTGACTGACATCTTTGGGAATGAATCTAATGACTTCATCTTTGCTTTGCAATTCACATTCTAATGGAAAAAGATGGCAATATAATTACTTTTACCATCTTATTTGCTGGTGTTTGAATGCTTTTGAAATATTCTATTGGGGAGAGTGGGGTAAGATGAGACTGTGGGGCCCTGTGTATCTAGGGCTATATTTTTTGTCATGTGACCTTGTAAGCAGGAAGTATCCATAATTTATATTTGGCTGTGAAGAGGTGAAGCACATTGAAAAGAGGTATGTATGTTTTTGCAAAAGGTTTTTGCTGGCCAAAGAAAAGGTATTCAGGTACAATATTACATATCATGTATGTAATACATCTAGTGTAGAAAAACATGAGTAGCACAATATTAGCCCTGAAATACAACGCTCGGTGCTTTTTCACAATATCGTCACTATAAGGCAAAATACACAGAACAGTCAGGGGAAAGTTGAGCCACTGGTTTGTAACAAACAAATTTGTTCCAATAACGGTTGCGTTTATAATGTTTGAAGTTAAAAGAAGAAGACCTAAAAGAGTGAGTTCATTCAGTGTTTCACTGGGTCAAGTTACATCCAAATGGCTCATATTAACCACTAACCAGGAGCAACTTACCCATAACCTGGGGTAAGTTGACCCAATGGATCACACTCTTTTAAAAGGCCATATGTTTGTGGCATTTGTCACAGACTCATTTTTATCATATCAATTGATAGTAAACACCTTGAAAAAAAAGGTAGCTATCTTCATTTTACCTCAGTCTAATTTAATCTTACCCCACTCTCCTCTATATGAGTACAGTTAATAGAGGGTCTCGCGACAATGTAAAAGCTATTAAACGTGCAGTTTATTTTGAATAAATGTTAACCTGTTTTAGATTTCCACAACACAATGCCATGCATTTGTCCACATACTCCAATAGATCTGACTTTCTGCAGCTTGTCTTTAGGTAAAGCATCCATGCAGCGGTCCAGAGCGGCGATTATTAGAGCAGGATCCTGCTCTTTAGCCTATTAAAAACAATAACAGTCCGATTCAACAAGGCTGTAAGCTTGTATAAGATGGGTTGTGTCATGAGGTTAAATGTATTTCAGTTGAGTCTGGTTGCTCAATTTCAGTGTCTGTTGTCTGACTCTGGATTTCATTGACGCAGCTGTAATTAACAATCTGTTACGTACCTGTTTGTCGGTGGTGCAGCTGATATCAGAGTTTGTAGGGAAACTCGTGCTGTCTGACACCCTCTTTGACTGCGCATCCAGCAGCACGACTTTCACTGATGTGGTGCCCAGATCCAAGCCCAGAACAAACCCAGCAGAAGGACTGAGTGATGTCGCCATGTCCTCCATAGATCTTGTACTACACAAATCACAAATTATTGTGCAGTCTAGCCCTTTGGCTGCACCTGTAATAAACAGCTTAACTAATGCAAAATATTCACTTAAACTCTCTGTTGAGTTTCAGTGGGTCCAGAGTCCGAACTTGTGATGTTGACCCTTCGCGGATCCCGTAGATGGGTGAGCGGTAAATTAATTTAAATAAAAAAAAAAAAATGTAAACCGAAAGGTTTCTCCGAATTATAGACTGTAATATGTGCATAAACCCTCTCTAGTGTTGGGATACATTTTCTTACATGAAATTAAGAACAAGTTGATCACGGAGAAGACGTTTTCGTGTCTTGATTTCCCATGAGCAATGTTGCCAAGTCCGCTTATTATAAACGACTTTGTGTTGTATTTTTCAATGAACTTTACCCAAAAATTACTGCACTGCAAAGGACCCCTCTGTCAAGTTCCTGAAGATTGCAGATGACACCACGGTCATTGGCCTGCATACAGATGGGAGGTTGAACAGATGGCTGTCTCATGCGGACCCTCCTCTGTCCTGTGTACATCTACAACTGTCTGGTTTGGCTCAGCCACCAAATCAGACAGAAGGAAACTATAATGGACAGTCACGATGGCTGAGAGGATTACTGGTGCCTCCTGCCCACCCTCCAAGTCCTATATGTTTCCAGAGTGAGGAAATGTGCAGGTAGAAGCACTCTGGACCCCACACACCCTGCCCACTCCCTCTTTGAACTGTTGCCCTCTGGCTGGCGCTACAGAGCACTCAATGCCAGCACATCCAGGCACAAGAACAGTTTTTACCCTCAGGCCATTTCCACATGAACAATTAAACTGTCTTCAGGAATCCCATCATGCATAATGTATAAATATGTCATGTACATATGTAAATTCACTCATATTTAATTAAATAACTGTACATACCCCTACCTTGCACATATATTACCACTTGCACATGTACATATGCCATTCTATGTTATATGTCCTATTTTTAAAAAATAGGACATATAAGTTCTCTCATTTACCCTCATGCCATCCCAGATGTGTTTGACTTTCTTTCTTCTGCTGAACACAGATGAGGATGTTTAGAAAAATTCTATTTCAGCGCTGTAGGTCTTTTCAATGCAAGTGAAGGGTGGCCAGACCTTTGAAGCTCCAAAAATCACATAAAAGCTGCATAAAAGTAAACCATATGAGTGATTAAATTATCTTCAGAAGTTATATGATATGTGAGGGTGAGAAACAGATCAATATTTAAGTCAATTTTTAGTATAAATCTCCACTTTCTGAAAGGGAAAGGGAGATTTATAGTGAAAAAGCATTTCAATATTGATCTGTATCTCACCCAAAGTGATTGCACTCACATAAGAGATTCAAATGGATTACTTTTATGCTGCCTTTATGTGATTCTTGGGCCTTCAAAGTGCTGGCCACCTTTCACTTGCATTGGAAAGACCCATAGCACTTAAATATACTTCTAAAAATTTTCATTTTTGTTCAGCAGAAGGAAGACAGTCATAGACATCTGGAATGGAATGTGGGTGAGTAAATAATGAGAGAACTTTCATTTTTGGGTGAACTATCCCTTTAAGCCCCTGTGGAAAAGCCAAGGCGACTAAAGAAAAAACTCTCTGAGATGTTAATTACTCTGCAGGGGGAGCCCATCTGATATTGTATTTGTAGAATTTGAGCCAAATAAAATTTTATAGAGCTGTTCAGGTTGTAGTCCTAAATACCGAAAGAGAATTTGCATTTTCGAGCCATGGATTCCTGTTGGATGTTCCTGGGTTTTTATAATGGCGGTTTAGGATTTATGAGTAAAATAAGGTCTGTATGACTGTGTGTGTAATCTATTATACCACAAAACGTAAAAAAAAAAAAGTATCTTCAAGTAATGTTAACCACAGACCTTATTTTACTTGTAAATTAAATAACCCTTGTAATAAAACCCCATTGGAAATTCCCAAGAGAACTCATGGTGAATTAGCATTGGCAGGTTGGCCTACAAATTGACGTAATGGCTGAACAGCTCTATTTATTTTGCTGAAGAAGAAAAATAGAGCTTCTTCTTAAGTTTAAACAATTATTCCTATGGAAAATGAAATATCTCCTCATATGAACATTTTTATTTTTGGTTGGGAAGCCCATCTTACTCCGGCTTAATGATAATTATCTATACATGCAATACAATGTAATACACTAAGCGATCAGATTGATAATTTGATGGTTAGGACATTTTTTAAGTTGTAATTATAATTCTTAAATTGTACGGATAATGATTAGACCTGGTCTTTGTAGTCCATCCAAAATTGTATTTACTAAAAAATAACTGTCCAGTTGACAAAACAAGGTTGCGTGTTTCTCTTGCGAAATCTGGCAACATCCCCCATAGTTCTTTGCGAGAAAATGGCTGACCGATAAAGACACGCTGTGTTTCATCCAGAATGTGTCATATTTGCCTAAGTACTACGTTCCAAAGTGTAATATAGTCTTAAATTAATCTCTTACAATGTTCGAGCATTTCATGTAAATTATGCCCTCTTAAATCACGGATAAAAACTCTTCATCTGTAATTTATTTTCATCTTGACGGTAAGGTGGTGGGGATTTAATATGCTCTATCAGCCTGCTTTGTATAAGCATTGTATTCATCACGTGATTTTCCATGTATCTCTTATGTGTTGTCTTTCATTGTGTTTTTACATCATAAGATGGCCACAGTCGCAGCCAAACGCGAGGGACCGCAGTTCATCAGCGAGTTGGCCGTCAGAGGAAATGCCGCTGTGCTCGACTACTGTCGGACGTCCGTGTCTGCTCTGTCCGGGGCTACAGCGGGCATCCTCGGTCTGACAGGACTGTACGGCTTTGTCTTTTATTTCCTTGCTTCTTTCCTTTTGTCGGTGCTCCTAATACTCAAAGCCGGTCGCCGGTGGAACAAGTGCTTCAAGTCTCGACGTCTGCTCTTCACCGGAGGCCTCGTGGGCGGCCTCTTTACTTACGTGCTCTTCTGGACTTTCCTGTATGGAATGGTGCATGTGTACTGAACGGACTTCCGCACCACACAGTACAGCCGTGCAGATGAAGAGCAGTAATATAATAGAGATGCAGAGAAATAGATTGGTGTACAATTGATCGTTTCCGTTACTTAATATTTAGATGCAATCTTAAAAAAATAAATAAAATAAATCTCAGTACTAATTGATTGCACTGAACCTCGAAAATTTAGTCTCTTGTAATTGATACTCTACTAGATTCCTAAAACAGCCCAGCTCTGAGAGAAGTATTAGTTTAGTCCGTTAGGGAAACACATCTTTTTCAGTTTTCTTTGTGTGTATGTAAAACACTCAACAACAATGTAAAGACACAATGCCAACTTTAAACTGTACAAATCACATTACATTATTTTGGATACTAAGACAATAAATCATTAACCTTATGGATTTAATTGTGTGGTTTCTTAAAGTAGGCTAAATACTGTTAAAATGTATGAAACATTTTGTGTAGGCTGCCATGCATCCTGTGTATTGTTACTTATTTAGAGAGATTTAAAGGAACTTGACTACTAAATTCTTAAAGGGATAGTTCACCCAAAAAAATATTTTTTCATCCCAAATGTGTATGACTTTCTCTCTTCTGCTGAACACAAATTAATATTTTAGATCAATATCTCAACTTTGTAAGTCCATACAATGCAAGTGAATGATGACCAGAATTGTTAAGCTCCAAAGATTTTAGACAGTTTGTAGTAAAAGTAATCCATATGGCTCCAGTGTTTTAATGAATATCTTCTATAAATTACAATCGTTTTGGTGGTGAAACAGATTAATATTTAAATCATAATTTACTATAAATCTCCACTTTCAGAATGTGAAAGTAAAAGTGGAGATTCATAGCAAAAAAAAGGATTGAACAACTAGAGTTGTATGGATTACTTTTATGCTGCCTTTATGTGATTTATGGAGCTTGAAAATTCACTTGCATTGTGAGGACCTACAGAGCTGAAATATTCTTCTAATAATCTTTTTGTTTGGCAGAAGGTCAAAAAGTCATACACATCTGTGATGGCATGAGGGTGAGTAAATGATGAGGGAATTCTAACTTTTGGGGTAAATTATCTCTTTATCTTGAGGAAATTTACTAAATACAGTGCTGCAATTATTGTCTAATTTGAATAAAATATTCTGTTTAAGACTTTTAATCATATTTCTGGCTGTCCTCAGTGCTTAAAACCAATGCATAAGCCCAAGAAAAGTTTAGACTTTAATCAGTGTTTGTCCGTTGTGGGCATGAAAATTCAGACAAGCTAATTAAAGTAATTTTTACATTTTAAATTAAAATTTTGATATATATTTTTTCCCAGACACATCTGTTTGAAAAGGTTTCTTGTTCTTAGGAGAGTGTAGTTTATATTTGACAGAAATGATAGGCAAAGAGAGTTCATCAATACAGTTAGAAATTTGAAATTTACCACAAGATAAATCAACTCACCCATTTCACATTTATTTAGGATTCAAGCATTGCCATTCAAATCTTTAAATGTTTCAACAATTATTCAACCATGGTTTGCCAGTTTGGTCTGTTTTGTCAGACCCAATTTTTGGTGTCAACACTGGTTAGATATACGCTATAATAAATAATTTGCTGATTTTTGTAACAAAAACTCCCATTGCCAACTAGAAACAAGGAGAATTCTAACCACGGGACTGGCACAATTCCATTTTGTGTGACTATGCATAGACCCGTTGTAGTAATTCCCTTTGCACCTCCACAGTAAATCCAGTGGTATTCAATATCAGTCAAAGAAATCCTCTGGTTACTACCGGTTACGTGGTGTTCTCAAGGATGAAACAGGAGAAATGGTCTGTTTTTCTGTACAGTGCTGATTCCTGAATGATACTGTAGCCAGTGGCTTTCTCTCAGGACTGTGGGTTTTGAGTGCTGATCCTTTGGGTCGGATCTGTCCCTCTGGGTTATTATTGGGCTGAGATGACACTGACGTCAATGGCTCGATCTCTGTTGCCTTTTTCTCCCTCCTGTGTTGTCCATGTTGCAGATGGTGACCATGGTGTCTTGTATGCTTTTTCTCTCTGTGCTTTCCAGATCGTTTTCTACTGGTGCAAATGTTATGGAACAAATGTGTAAATAGAAATGTAAACATATTTAAAAAATCTTTTAAGTTAAACTGTTTTAAAAGCAGACAAGAACAACATCACTTAATATGAAATGGTAACTCCATCACACAAACTCCAGAGTAAAAACGTACTTTGTAATTGCCTCAAATTTCGTCTCTCTGTAAAAGGAGCTCTTGCTCATCATGTAGAGGAGAATCATGTCGCAGGCGAAAACGCCCTGTGGAATAACATTAGCACCAATCACTCAGGATTCTGAAGACAGAATTGTTTTGTGCCTTCAATAAATCAATCCCAGTTTTAACCAAGCATATAAGAGACAATGCAATTGGGAGCCAAAGAATGATGAGGCAGCTGAAAATGCCACAAAATAAATAAATAAAACACCAAAGGCAGGTACGACCAGTGTGTACCCGTCTGAGCAAAACAAAGGTGAAATGCATTGAAAGTTAACAATCAGTCTGTTACTAGTCCATATACTCACAGCTCCCATTAAGGCAAGTCCAGAGCCAATATTGATCACTGTTGGGATGATGCTGAATTTACCAGCCTAAAGAACATAAGAGATATAAGTTTAGAGTAAATACAATACTTTTTTAATTATGACAAAGTTGTTAATATAAAGACCACATTTGGAACAAAATAATTATTTTCTCTTACCATTCCATTCACTTGTATATCAAAGCGAATCCCATACACTTTAAATAGATTCCGATAGGCTTGCCCTGCTGCATCTTTGTAATATCGAGCAAATCTTGATAGTGAGAGAAACAGAAGTGAAACAACAAGTGTCATAGTTTTCAAAATCATACTGTTTTGAAAACTAAAAATAGATTTATTTTTGTTTAAGCTAAACTCAATCAATCAAACAATGGCAGAGCGATACCTGAAGTTGTAACCTGAGGTGACAGAGTGGTTTGAATTTTCAGAGGTATCCAATCTTGTGAAGCTGTATTCAGGGTTACACTTAGAATAGTCTTTATCCAGATCACAATTCCACTCGATTCCAACTCCAATAGAACCACCCTGTGTGTGTGTATTTGAGAGAGAGAACTACATGAAAAATGACTGTCTAATTCTGTCTCTAGCATATTTCTGTCTCTGTATAAGCTTCATAAAAATATCCACGGCTCCAAATAAATCATATTTTAGGGATAAAGCCAGATAAAAGGGGGTAAATCCTGAAATGTATGCCACACTAATCATACTATCACTCACCTATCTTTCCTTGTAATCTGACATTTCAGATTCTAACCATGATCATAGACTTATTTCAATTGCCATGTGGCTCAAATGTGCAGTAGATGTTAAAGGAATATTCAGGGTTAAACAAGTGAAGCTCTAATGACAGCATTTGTGTACACAACATTTATATATATAAAAATCAGAAATGCAATGAACTTGCATGATATAATCACTCCAGTCTATATCCTAGTTGGAATTATTAACATCAACAATCTGAAAACAATACACTAAACAAGATGTGGTCTGGATAAGTTAGTTAGGATATGCTTAAGTCCTAATTTTTGTCAGTCTTTCTTTCCCTTTGCTTAAACACTGAGCTATCTGTGTTTACATTTTAATCCTGTTTCCACCTGCTATTAACAGCTGTCTTGGGTTTCCGATTGCATGTGGTCAGTGCTACATACAGTGTAAAGGGGATCCAAAACATTACCAAAACAAATTTAGAGGTAATTAGAAATGCATGTGTTTTAAACTTTGGCCATTACATGTGACTTTCAAAGAAAACAACTTGGAAAAACCGTGTCCAGGTGTACCTAAGAGAATTGGTGGTGTTTTAAGGGCAAAAGTGGTCACAACAAATATTGATTTAGCTTTTTTTTATGTTTACTGGAATTTGAATGACTTTAAGTGATCAATGAAAATGATTAATTGGTATATTTTTTAAGACTCAAAATGCAACATTTTTCACAAGTGCCTAAAACTTTTAGCACAGTACTGTATACATATACAGTATATAACATAAAAAAAAAACATACATAATTATGCACAATACTTCACAGAACATATTCAATATACAGTGACAGATAATGGAAAGCATGCACAACCCCATTTCTTTTAATATAGTTACTCAATTACAATAAGTGAGAACACATCTCAAAATATCTCACTTGTGGTGAAATTAAATTAAAGTTCATTTGGGAGAAATGGTGAACAGATTTGTCCACTTTCATTTCTCTTTTTTGCACTTTATCAACATGCAGTAACACACTAACATAGTAAGTGATGTATGTAGTCATGAAATCAGAGATATTTAAATCACAAGTGGTCACAGGATAAATATTTGAGATCCATGTTACTACCAGGTGTAAACAGCCATCTGTCACGCCTGGCCACTTGTGTTTGGATCACCCCGACATAGGTGTTTATACTAGGGGGGAAATGGTCAATGGTGGAGACTTGTTTGCTTCATTAGTCACAGCGTTTAAAGCACTTGCCTTTATTGCCAAGTCCTGGAAACTGTAGCCAGTCCCGAGCACCACATCTCTCACACGAAAGATGGGACAGTAGGGGTGATTCTCCTTGTCATATCTGCACGTCTTCAGATATGTGCTGTTGGTGGTTGGCAGGACGTTTGATCTTCAAGTGGGAGAAGGGAAAGAACATGACAGAAATTCCTTTGTAAACATACATTTGTATGAAAAGAGTACTTGAAGTGGCAGGTGACCTAATTAAACAATAAAATAATTATAATAGCAATGATTACTTCTGACTTCTAGGCTTAGACTTGTCCGATATGTTACAGTATTATCTGAAACAGCTGATAGTATTTTGTAAATAATCTAAGTGATATTGTGGAGGACTTGTCTTGAGTGTATGAATTATGGATGTGTCGCCCTTTCAGTTAATTGAGCTAGGCAGGGCTTGTTGTTATAGCAAGCAATATAATGACAGCCAGTCTCAGTGTATGCACCACACTGTGTTGGTATAAATAGAAATGTGCAAGCACAAGATATTCAGAGCAGCTTGTGCAGTGCTGTATCATCAGTATCCAAACATAACACATCACAGTGCTTAATCATGTCTGCTCTTTCACATGGCTGCATGATGTAAAGCCATGTGAACAGTTAGTAAACACTTTCAGAAGGAATTTTAGCATGTTAAGTTCATAACGCCATCCACTTAAGAGTTAAAATACTAATTTTAAAAGGGTTGTGCAGGCTGTTTTAAATCTAGTAACAGCTTAATGTTGTGGTCTAGCTTGCATAGCCTATTAGCCTTTGCTTTTATTCTCTCCAGTCCATTGACTTTACCACATCCTGACTTTTTGCTGGATGATGTCCTGCTTTTGAACCACTGAAATGATTCAGTCTATGTACTCATAAGTGACCTATGAACTCTTAACTGTGTAACAGGGGCGAATCTAGGATTTAAATCTTAAGGGTGTCAGCCCTCAATGACACTATACACTAATGAGCCAAAACATTATGACCACTAACAGGTGAAGTGGATAATGTTGATCATCTTCTAACAAGGCCACATGTCAAGGTCTGGGTAGATTAGAAGGTAAGCGAACAATCAGTTCTCGTAGTCAACGTGTTGAATGCAGGAGAAATGGCAGGAGTAAAGACCTGAGTGACTTTGACAATGGTCAAATTGTTATGGCCGGATTATTGGGTTAGAGCATCTCTGAAATGGCAAGGCTTGTGTAGTGCTCCCAATCACCAGTGGTGAGTACCTACCTACAGTCATCCGAGGAGGGACAAACCATAAACCGGCGAGTGTTGGGTGACCAAGGCACGAGGGCAATGAAGGCTGTCCTGTCTGGTCCGAACTGACAGAATGTCTACTGTTACAATTTTTTTTAATGACGGTTAAAAGTGCCTACAATGGGCACACGAGCTTTGGAACTGGATCTTGGAGCAGTGGAATAATGTCGTCTGGTCCAATGAGTCACGTTTTCTTTTACATCACGTGGACAGCCTAAACACCGTTGCAGACCAGGTACACTCCTTCACAGCAATGGTATTCCCTGATGGCAGTGATAATGCACCCTGCCACTCTGCATACATTGTTCAGGAATGGTTTGAGGAACATGATGAAGAGATCAAGGTGTTGCCCTGGACTCCAAGTTCCCCAGATATCAATCCAATTGAGCATCTGCAGGATGTGCTGGACCAATAAATCCAATCCACGGAGGCTCCACGTCACAACTTACAGGACTTGAAGGATCTACTGCTAATGTCTTTGTTCCAGATACCACAGGACACCTTCAGGGGTCTTGGAAAGTCCATGGGTAGGCACTGTTTTGGCAGCATGAATTTACATTTACATTTATGCATTTGGCAGATGTTTTTATCCAAAGCGACTTACAGTGCACTTATTACTGGAACATTTCCCCCGGAGCAACCTGGAGTTAAGTGCCTTGCTCAAGGATACAATGGTGGTGGCTGTGGGGTTCGAACCGACAACCTTCTGCTTACCATTTCTGTGCTTTAGCCCACTACGCCACCACCACTCCCGGTGCGGCATGCAACAGCAAATTAGGCAGGTGGTCATAGTGTTTTGGCTCATCTGTGGAATTTTTGCACATTTTATGTGTTCCAATCTGTTGCATAGAAAGTGTTTATTTACTGTGTTTACATCATTTAATATCTTGCTTAAAGTCATTAAGAATATAATTTTTTTTTTCAAAACCGCTTGAAGAACCATAGACATGACAAACCATATTAATTATCTATAGTAATTGTCTATTTATTTGAAACATGTTTCATCTGTCTTAATCATTGTTTGTTCTCCATTTATTAACAAAAAATATATAATATTCACCAATTTTGCAACTTTGATAGATTAAAGTTAAAGTCAAACATCACAAAAACCTATTGTAGTAATACATTTCACATATAGCTTCGTCATTATTTAGTGAAGTAAATTAACTCCAGATGACGTGTCTGTGTATGTCATTAGCTCGTGCCTCGAGTCTTTTGAATCCATCAAAAATCAGTCCCAATTTGTTCTTTTTGGCATAATATTTTTGTAAATCACACTTTTTACACCAGTTTGAATCAAATTAATGTCTTTTATATGTTTTGAGTGAGTCATTAAACCATTGATGAAGCATTGAGTTGTTCATGACCGAAACAATTCTAATAAGAGATTTCAGCAGTGTTTAAGCATCATAAATGTTTTCCCCACAAATGACAACAAAGCTAGCTTCCACCTTGAGACTACAACTGAGCTTGACATTCAAGCTATGAAATCAACAATATTAAAATAAATTGAAATATTGAAAATAATTATGTTTCAATTATTTAATGTCATTATTTGTCATTTTAACTCATAAATTCATCCTGTCCCTTTCTCTCCTTGTTAAACGAGATTATTACTGAACTAAGCGAGTGACATTCATTCTCTCCTCCATTCGTTCAACAGATGCTGATATTCGCTCGTTCACGAATCGTCTCATTGAAACTTAAATGGACGACTGTTTCATAAGCGGCTTATTTGTCTCACACTTCAAACTAGTGCAGTGCTGTCGCTATTTAAAGAGCTTACAATGGGCAATCACACATTTGTGTGCTTATTGCAAAGCCATACATTTTTAGAGTGGCTGAGATACATTTTGGTGGGCTGAAACCTTCCTAAATCTAAGCAACATCTAAGCAGTGTAAGCATTTTCTTATTCTGCAGAACAGAACATAATTTGTCCATTTCATGACTCTTCCAGAATTTCATTTAAAAAAAAATTTTTTTTTAAAGAGATTGCACTCACAACCAGCAATTTCTAGAGAATGAAATATTTGAGGGCTGAGAATAACTAGAAAATCTTACATTCACTATAGAAATGTGCATGCCTTTTCAGATTTTTATTCATTTCCATGACTTTTCCAGCCCTGAAAATATAAATTTTAAAATGTCTTGATATATTCACTTTTACCATGACCGTGGGAACCCAGCAACAAGCAGCAGGGTTGTTTAAATTGGTTCTCAAATTTTCTGAGAAAATCTGTTTTTAGTTGGGAAGGTTTAGCAGGTTGCTATGAGGGAAGAGATTTTATACATTTGATTGTACCTGCACCTCAAACTCTGATGGTGCTTTGCAATGGAAATAACATGCAAAAACTTTAGCTGAGAGGAAACCTAGTTGAAAAGCTTTTAAAGGAATATTTCAGGTTAAATACAAATCAAGCCCCTTAGACAGTGTCTGTGGCATACACAGTGACCTTAAACAATTAAGATAGTTCCATGTTACATTCATTGATTAGTTCACTAAATACATTTACACACAACCTAAATTCCCAAAAAGTTGGGACAGTATGAAAAATGCTAATAAAAACAAAAATGAGTGATTTGTAAATAATATTCACCCTTTGCTAAATTGAAAACACTACAACTACACATTATATAATGTTTTACCCTGTGAATTTGTTTTATATATATATTTTTTTTAATGTACAGTCATATCAAATGATTGCAACACGCTCCAAAAAAGTTGAGATGGGCAATTTAAGACTAATAACAATTTGCCGAGTTCAAATGACAAGGCGATGTGAAACAGGAGACGTTAAACAGGTGAGACAATCCTGTCATAGTACTTTATACTGTATAAGGAGCCTCCTAAAACAGCCTAGACGTTCAACAGCAAGGATCGTTCAAGACATGTCTCTTTGCCAGCAGATGCTTCAGTAAATAATCCAGCACTGTGAGAACAATGTTCCCTAAAGACAAATTGGATGTATTTGGAGCATTTCATCCTCTACAGTAGACAATATAGTTAAAATATTCAAGGAATCTGGTCCAATCTTGGTGCATAAAGGTTAAGACAAAAAAACACTTCTGAATGTGCGTGATCTCTGATCCCTCAAATGTAACCATCTTAAAAAACATCATTCCTCTGTAATGGATATCATTAACATGGGTTTGGGACTACTTTAGTAAACCTTTGTAAGTCAATACCATGCGCCGCTGCATCCACAAATGCAAGTTAAGACTTTACTATGCAAAGCAGAAGCCATACATCAACACTGTCGAGAAGTGCTATCGACTAGGTCTCATCTGAGATGGAAAGCAGAACAGTGGAACCATGTTTTTTGGTACGAAGAGTCCAAATTTCAAATCGTTTTAGAAAAACACAGCCGTCCTGTTCTCCGGGCCAAAGAGGAAAAGTACCATCAATCTGTTTTCAGTGTCAGGTCCAAAAGTCAGTGTCTGTTTGGGCCTGGGGTGTGTCAGTGTGGAAAAGTCCACTTTTTAAACTTAACAAACTTGTCTCTTCAGTGCCCAAATGCTTAAAAAAACAAAACAATGAATTTAACCAGGTAAAACATATTATTTTGATTAGTTGTAGTGCTTTCAATATAGAAAAGGGTGAATATAATTTACAAATCACCCCTTTTTGTTTTCATTATTATTTTGCATACTGTCCCAAAGTTTTGGAATTGGGGTTGTCCAATATGTATTGATGTCTGATCATGCATACAGTAGGTGCATACCATGCATACCTATTTACTTCTTGAACAGTGAAAACTTTTATTCTATAGCTTCCAAAACAGATATAACCTTGCTGACACCATGCCTCTAGGTTTGACTTACTTGGAGAAGGCAAACTTTGGAAACTTGATGAAGTTCTTTATATATACTGTGAAGTTTTCTGCCTTTCCCAGCAAGGGCTCCCTGTTGCAGCATTTGGGATGAACCGGGATAAATATTGTAAAATATAGCTTTAATACAACAAAATATGAATTAAGTAAATGAAAGGAAAGGAAGTGGTATAAAACACATTTTTCTTACAATGGTGTATGGCCTTGCTCAACAGGGCACCAGGCATGAATCTCACATGTCCAAGTGTCGTTTAGACAGAGGCCTGTCTTCACTCCTGAATAAACAACAATAAAATGTAGTGCCCTTTAAGGCTCTTGCCAAAGGGTCTTAGTCTAAAATATCCCATTTTAGACTTGCTTTCTAAAGATCATCTTGTATTTTAATAGAAGTTTCACTTTTATATAACTTTAGGTATGAAGTTATAAGGGATCACAAGTTTAAGTTTTGTGCTTACCATGGCCTGCTATGACAGTTTCCCCTTCCACACATTCATGATCACTGGTGCAAAAACCATCTGGCACTTTTGGACTCTGAAATAAGTAGAATGACCAAACAAAAAGGGATGACACCAAATAATCACAAAATTGTCTCACTAAGAGACAATACTACTCTTCCCTCTCATTAAAGGGATAAACCCAAAAAGGAAAATACTCTCATAATTTACTCACCCTCATGCCATCCCAGATGTGTATGACTTTCTTTATTCTGCTGAATGTTTAGAAGAATATTTCAGCTCTGTAGGTCCATACAATGCAAGTGAATGGTGACCAAAACTTTTAAGCTAAAAAAGCACATAAAGGTAGCAAAAAAGTAATCCATAAAACTGGAGTGGTTAAATCCATATCTTCAGAAGCGATATGATAGGTATGGGTGAGAAACAGATCAATATTTAAGTCCTTTTTTACTATCAATCTCTATTCTTCTTTTTTTATTCTTGCTGATTCACATTCTTTGTGCAAATCGCCACCTACTAGGCAGGGAAGACAATTTATACTAAAAAAAAAAAAAGGACTTAAATATTGATCTGTTTCTCAGCTACAACTATCATCCGCTTCTGAAGACATGGATTAAACCACTGGAGTCTTATGTATTACTTTTTTGCTACCTTTATGTGCTTTTTTTTAGCTTAAAAGTTTTGGTCAACATTCACCATTCTAAAAACCTTTGTTTGTGTTCAGGAGAAGAAAGAAAGTCATACACATCTGGGATGGCATGAGGCTAAGTAAATGATGAGAGAATTTGTTTTTGGGTGAACTATCCCTTTTAAATAAAGTCTGGTAGACATTTACATACGCTGGAGTAGTAATCCTACCTGGTATGACAATGATTAAGTTAATGGAAAGAGTGCAAAGGAATGACTTTGGTGGCATCATTTTTGTGGGGAAGAAAAGAAAACAAGCTGTCTCTTACCTCTGGGCAGAAACCCAGTCTTTGGTTTGGTGTGACTAGGTAATTTGTCACAATAAAGAAGACCCTGTCCCCCTGTATAAAAAATTAAAACAGATATAAAAACACCAAGAGGTAAAAACACATTATTGGTAAAGATATATTAAAAGTTGGTATTAAGCAAACTAGAGCTGAAAAGTAATAAACTGAACAAACTGACGGTGGCACGTCTTGCATTATACAATTTCTGCAGTCAAGAGTTTCAATGCCACTAATGAACACTACAGAATGGTGAATTCAATCACCACTGCAAACAATTATGCAAAAAACTGTAGGGTGCTGACAGGAACAGAAGGCTTCTGTTAATTTCTAATAGATTCTAATCTAAAGTATCAATTTTAAACAATTCAAACAAATAAACAGTGACAAAGACATATGTAAGATAAATACCCCTCTATCAATTTCCAACTGTTCTGAATGACTTGAAACAGAATTAAGTCCAATGAACTGGTGTTCATGTAAAGGGTTCTCATTCATTTGGGACAGTAATGTCAGAATCTACAGTTGTCTTCATTAACAAGAATACGTTTGATGAATTCAGTAACTAAGTAAATGTATTCATTTGGCACATGTTTTTATTCAAAGAGACATTACACATTTTATTAGTATATGCCTTCCTTTGGGAACCAAAACCCTTGACCTTGGCATTTGCTAGCATGTTTGCTAGCCAAGGAAGTTTGAGTATGATTAACTTCATAGATAAAACAAAGATGGTTATTTGAAAAAACTTATCACAAGAGTGCACGCGGCTATTCAAGTAGGCTACAGCAAAGAGGTGCATTTACTTGCGGAGGGATGACATAGTCCTCTGCACCCCATAGTTGGAGACCAAATTCAGTGCTGTTGGTGAACTCTACACCTTTAAGTTTGGTGAACACAGAACTGTGGATGGCTTCCTCAGTCTCCTGGTATCCTTTCTTCCAAATAAAAACCCACCTTAAAAGGACACACCAGAAAAGGAAACAATAATAACACATGCATTCATTTTAATGGGTATTTAGAGAAGAGAGTAATAGATAGAGCAATGCTATAGGTTACATGTACTATATACAGGGTTGGGGAGTAAAGGAATACATGTAACAGGATTACATATTTAAAATACAAAATATAAGTAACTGTATTCCACTGCAGTTACAATTTAAATAATTGGTAATTAGAATACAGTTACATTAAAATAGTATTTTGATTACTGAAAAGATTACTTTGCATTTTATTGTCATTTGATATTTAGTCCTTTCAGATTAAAAACATTTATACATATAGATTACGTGATCCAAAGTGCATTTGAACAGCCGTGAAACACTTTCTAATGATGTGTTAAATTCATACGAGCTGACAGAGAAGATTGAATCAGAAGAAATAGAAATAAACCTTATGTAAATTGTCAGCTTTATGCTAAGCTGAAATGCTATTTATAGCCATTTTACATGCACATGTTAACAGACACAATCATATTTATCATACACTTTTATCAAGAAAATTAATGTTGGATCATAATTTCTTTTTTTCTAGTAAGACCTTTGATATTAGGGCAAAAATCATCTTCCTAATCATAATTTTTGCCTTGTTTTCCTGTAAAATATCTAAAAATCCTTAAAACAAGATCAGTTAGATTTGTCTTGCTTTAGAAACAACACTGCATAAGTTAGGTTTTTCAGAGAATGTATTTTTAACATGTATATTTTGTCTTACTGTACTGGAAGAGTTTTTATAATCAAAACAAGTGAAAAAATCTACCAGTGCTGAAGAAGTAATCCAAAGTATTTAGAATACGTTACTGACCTTGAGTAATCTAACAGAATATTTAACAAATTACATTTTACAGAATGTAATCTGTAGGAATACATCTCAAAAGTAACCCTCCCAACCTGTATGGCCAACACACCATGAAGGGCATTTTATACTGCCCATATTAATATTAGGTTCTCAAAGTTTTATCTTGTAAGGTACAATAAGCTTCAAAGGTCAGAGTTAAAGGTGAGGGTGCTTTTGTGTGTAGCATTCAGACGTGGCCCATTTCATCCAGGTCATTTTACATTCAGCATTTTATGCGGTCAAAGATTGTACAACATCTATAGACAAAATGGTGATTACTAATTTCCTAAAAGTCTAAATCTCTTTCAACGCACGGCAAGAGCAAATCTTACAAACTACCAGAAACAGGTCAGACACCATTGTGCCACTGCAATGGATTCAATCTTTCCCTTGCCATAAATAACATCCTATCAAGACACGGTGCTTTGTCGGTTTACTTTCGTTTTGTTGACATTCCAATACACAAACTGTTTTGAACAGAAAATAAAAAATGTCGACTTGTTATAACATGATTCGATCTCATAAACTCTCAGATCCCGCTCGTGCACCCTAACATCTACATTTACAGAAGCTTAAGACACCTACCCGATCAGGTATCCAATCACCCCCAGCTGAAAGAGTCTGAACAGAACTCCGACTTTTTTGTTTTTTGCGATGATAAATTTCTCTGTCTTGTAATCGAGTAGGGAGAAGAGAAATTTACCCCATGTCTGAGCCATGCTCCTGTAAGTGACGGTCTCGTAGCAGCTGTCGCTGGTCTGCTGTACAGCGGGTTCGTCCCCCTAAATTATTGTACATACTTTGTTAAAACCTTGTTTATTTTTTCAAGTTTTCTTCCTTCTCTGAATTAACACCTTAATGTAAAATAATATGAATACTATAATAATAGCTGACGTATAGTTTACAGGGAAACAAAAATGGCAGCTCAACGCGACACTAGTGAGAGATCTGAAACCCAAAAGGCAGATATCCATTTACTGTTAATAATTTTAGTGTTTAAATATTTTTTAATGTGTATGAAGAATATTTGTAGATTTATTCTAAATCAATTTAACTGGAAAGCTCTTTATTGGCCAATTGTTGTAGAGTTAAAAGTGCTCGTAATAACATTTTGTATTATTTTGTGTTGCCCATCAATAACAGTACTTGCATTACAGCCCAACGCCTTTGGTTAAACAACGTGTATCTGAATTACAAATACTACACGACCTGTGTATAGCAATGTTGACTTACTTGAACAGACGCATGGTGGCTCCAGCCTCCCATTTTCAAAGATAAATCACGGTTGACAGATGTTACTGCAATAGTTGAAGCAATTCACAATGATATAACTAGGTTCTAAAAACTACATGAACATAGGGGAGTATAATGCACGAAACCAGTTCCAAATAATGTCTGGTAGTTACGCTTAATTAAAGGATAATGTTTGTCAGTGCAAGAAACTTACAAATAAAAGGGTCTATAAAAGACACTTAAGCTCGCCAGCACAGCAGTAATTTGGATTGTAACAGGACTATAAAAACTCTGTTTTCATTTATTCCATTTCAAATTAACACTTTAAAATCTAGATGAACTCTGTGACCCTTTTGCATCTTACAGCATAATGCTTAGCTTTTGTGGGGATAATGTTGATGTCCCATTTTATTGTAAAATTAAAAACGTAAATTCTAGTCATGCAGAAACAATGAAGACAAGCAAATATCTTCCATTTCAATGCTTTTATTTTGACTTTTCAAGAATAAAAAAAAAAGTTATGTGGTTCAGTGATATTGAGAGGGAAGGGGGGGGGGGTGCTTGTGAGCTGGGCAGACTTGAAAGACTAAAAGTCCTTCCCTAAGATGGACAATTAACTTAAATATGGCCTCCCCTGAGACGCAGCACAAGATGCAGGGTGGACTCTTTCTGGATATTGTAGTCGGACAGAGTGCGACCATCTTCCAGCTGTTTGCCAGCAAAGATCAACCTCTGCTGGTCAGGGGGAATGCCTTCTTTGTCCTGGATCTTGGCCTTGACGTTCTCAATGGTGTCGCTTGGCTCAACCTCAAGAGTGATGGTCTTGCCTGTGAGGGTTTTGACGAAGATCTGCATGCCTCCCTGAGACGCAGCACAAGATGCAGGGTGGACTCTTTCTGGATGTTGTAGTCGGACAGAGTGCGACCATCTTCCAGCTGTTTGCCAGCAAAGATCAACCTCTGCTGGTCAGGGGGAATGCCTTCTTTGTCTTGGATCTTGGCCTTGACGTTCTCAATGGTGTCGCTTGGCTCAACCTCAAGAGTGATGGTCTTGCCTGTGAGGGTTTTGACGAAGATCTGCATGCCTCCCCTGAGACGCAGCACAAGATGCAGGGTGGACTCTTTCTGGATGTTGTAGTCGGACAGAGTGCGACCATCTTCCAGCTGTTTGCCAGCAAAGATCAACCTCTGCTGGTCAGGGGGAATGCCTTCTTTGTCCTGGATCTTGGCCTTGACGTTCTCAATGGTGTCGCTTGGCTCAACCTCAAGAGTGATGGTCTTGCCTGTGAGGGTTTTGACGAAGATCTGCATGCCTCCCTGAGACGCAGCACAAGATGCAGGGTGGACTCTTTCTGGATGTTGTAGTCGGACAGAGTGCGACCATCTTCCAGCTGTTTGCCAGCAAAGATCAACCTCTGCTGGTCAGGGGGAATGCCTTCTTTGTCCTGGATCTTGGCCTTGACGTTCTCAATGGTGTCGCTTGGCTCAACCTCAAGAGTGATGGTCTTGCCTGTGAGGGTTTTGACGAAGATCTGCATGCCTCCCCTGAGACGCAGCACAAGATGCAGGGTGGACTCTTTCTGGATGTTGTAGTCGGACAGAGTGCGACCATCTTCCAGCTGTTTGCCAGCAAAGATCAACCTCTGCTGGTCAGGGGGAATGCCTTCTTTGTCCTGGATCTTGGCCTTGACGTTCTCAATGGTGTCGCTTGGCTCAACCTCAAGAGTGATGGTCTTGCCTGTGAGGGTTTTGACGAAGATCTGCATGCCTCCCCTGAGACGCAGCACAAGATGCAGGGTGGACTCTTTCTGGATGTTGTAGTCGGACAGAGTGCGACCATCTTCCAGCTGTTTGCCAGCAAAGATCAACCTCTGCTGGTCAGGGGGAATGCCTTCTTTGTCCTGGATCTTGGCCTTGACATTCTCAATGGTGTCACTTGGCTCCACTTCAAGGGTGATGGTCTTGCCAGTGAGAGTCTTAACGAAGATCTGCATCTGTAAGTACAAAAACAAAATTAATGTATGCGTATAAAAACTCAAATATTAATGTGCAAAGTATAATAAATATATATATATATATATATATATATATATATATATATATATATATATATATATATATATATATATATATATATATAAAATGCCACCCCATTTGGCTCCCCTAGTGGCACAGAAATGGCTTCCATTAATATTACAAACAAAAAGTGCCGTTTTGGTTAATTTTTATGAATCATTAGTCACTCAATTTATCCTCATTTGTACGCTTTTAGATATACATATAACATTTTATAGTAAACCAGGCAAAAGGAATTAGTATCCTGACTTTTTCATACTAATAGTTTTATGGTGGTCTCATATACAACGCGAAGAAAATTCACATTGCATTGCAGGAGCGAGTTTGACCACTGGATTATAAATTTGTATTTAAATTTGCGTCCGCGAGAGTAACGCAAACTCACACGTCATCCACAGGTTCTCCTTTAGAGATTATTTCAGGGCCACAGGTTTCAAAACAAAATACATTGTACATGCTAAATTATGTTCCAGAACAATACTTCAAAATACATTGTACATGCTAAATTATGTTCCAGAACAATACTTCAAAAGGTTATATAAAAGATAGATAGATAGATACATACATACACACAAATATAAAACTCAAACCAGTAGCAATTCAAAGAGAGCAATTCAAACCAGTAGGGACGGAAAATAACAAAATATCTCGGTTTATCTGAATATTCAATGCGCAACACCAACAGCCGCCTTCTCTAACATGGCGGCCTGAACAGAAACACCAGTGTCCTTTGTTCACATAATGCTGCGATTCTGCATAAAGACTTCGGTAATGGAACACACCCGCTCGCGAGGAAAATACACGAACGTTACAATTAAGAAGGAGAAAAAAATGCCCATTTTGGAAACGTAAGATTCGATTATTTCTACGATCATTACGAATATCCAGAATGTAAAATTACACGCGACGATGCAGAAAATGCTACCAGATGTAGCAGTCATTAAGAATAATAACTAAATATTACTCTTAAAAGCTTAATGAATCTTAAAAACAGATCGGAAATGAATTCTTACCTTTTAAGAAAGCTTGTTGTCTGTGTAAATTCTTCTTGATATATATCTCTTCCTCTTCTTGTGTAACTATGCGGATGAATGCGAGCGCTACTGTTTTTATACAAACCCAGGGCGCATGACGTTTATGGTACGTCACATGACAAGATCCATTCGCAGTTTAAATCCCTCTCGGTTAAAACACTCAAATATGCTTTGAAACTAATAATGTATGTGATTTATATCGGCAAATTATAGGGGTAATATTTTTTGACTCAGAATTCAAAATGTATATTAAATAAATATAATGCAATTACTTAAAAGGAGTCTCCAGAATATGCTGGAATGGTTTGTTCTGCAGATACACCTCTCAGGCCGTGATTGGCTGGTTGGATTGTTTTTTGGCTTTGCTATTGGTGAGTCAGATATCTGGAATCTGGGCCAGGCAGAGAGCAACAGCATAGTGCTTTTCTTAATTATAATGTTTTAATATAATCTTGCTTATAATACTTTGCATTCCAAAACTACTGTGCCTTGCTTAGTTATGTACATGTGTTTTTTTTTTTGTTTTGTTTTTTAACCTAGCTTTTAATAAGAAATGCTAGTAACCTGTGTCCTATTAAACACAGGTTACAGCACTAAATGGATGTGCTTGCTTAATAACAAGGTCTGTTAACAAAAATTTATTTTAATAATTGAAATAATGATTCCATGAGTTGCATTTGTGTTTTAGCCAGGGCTTTAGTTGCTTGAACCGTTATGCTTAATATAGAAAACACTGTGTGGCACAGATAACAGTTGCTTTGAAATGTGTTGCCCCCAGACCTGCTGCCTGCAGTTTCTGTGTGGCAGCAATGAATGTAGGTCATTTTCTTTTGATGAGCTGACAGACAGTACCACAGCCATTCGCCACTGCATTCACTGCTGTAAAGCTTGGCATGACTAGCAATTTAATTGTGATAGGATTATATTACAACTTTTAATATCACTGGATATTCCACCCACAATGGAAAAGCTCCCTTATTATTATGTATAGCTAATTACAAGTAATATAGGCCTACGTTTCCCAGGTTTCATCATTTTTGTTTTTGATTCCAGACTTATTCTTGTTTCCTATGTAATCATTCTGTGTTACCATGGTGGAAAATAAGATTGTAAATACAAGGCAAAATTATAAACAAGATAAACCAGCTCTGAGTTTGCTTTGAGATTTAGTTTTGGTTACCGCCTATGATAAGCATCCAGTTTCATTTTATCAGCACTTAGCAGTCTGGGTTTGCCATTAACATAAAATGTCATAAAATAGTAATTCGACATAGTTAAATATTAACTGGCTTATTGTTAGTTGGCACTGTGAAACTGCTCCTTGAGCCTTGTTTATCTGGACAGCCATCCACTGAGTGGATTAGTATCATTGTAGGATCAGATCCCTGTTTTTTTCTTGTGTCAGCTGCTGAAAGATTATACAGAGCACCCAGCTAAACCAGTTTTTGTTTAAAACAGAATAGTGGGGGAGTTGTTCTATTTATACTCAATTCATTGAGAATGAGATTTAACTAATCGACTGAGGTAACTAGAGAAAGATGGTGTAATCATCAGTTTGTTTTTAGGCTTATAGATATGGCCTTGTCTGCATTTGGGTCCCTATCTTAATCCAGAACTTGAAACTATAAGACTGTAAGTGATCTAATAATATCAATGGTTGGTCAGCATTTATACTCGTGAATTTGAGACACCTCTTTTAACCCACTGCTCTCATTCAAGAGAAAATACTTTGTAGTCGTTTTATGTTCTAAAAGCGAATTAACAAGGAAAAATTACAGCATAAATGTTTTGAAATTTACTGGAAATGTCCTGGTTCTGTTGCCAGAACCACTAATACATGTCACATGAGATGCCACATCACCCAACTGAACTCAAAGGAGTGTTTGTGCACAACCAGATCCATGTACTTTGAACTTTTATGAGTGTGTTTGCAAGTTATAAAACCTGCTTTGTGTATCATTTGAAGTTGTCAACATGCTCCTGTAACCTATCATAAACATCAGATAGTATAAATAATACAGATTTTAATTAATAAGCTTTTATGATACTATTTATGGCTTATCTATGTTTAAAATAAAAAAGGTTTACGGTGTTGTTTAAATATACAGTCAGTTTTTACGCTTAGATGAGCTGTACAGTAACAAATAAAAATAATAATAATATTTTACAGAAAAAACCTTTGTCAAAACCCAGAAGGATATGGTCTGCTTGGGATTCAGTTCAATATGAGACCTTAATGGAATATTCCGTGTTCAATACAAGTCAAGCTCAATCGACAGCATTTGTGGAATAAAAAATATTTATTTTATAAAACAAACAAAAAAAAAGAAGCAAAAATCGAGGTTATAGTAAGGCACTTACAATGGAAGAGAATGGGGCCAATTTTTGGAAAGTTTAAAGGCTTATAAAGTTTAAAAGCTTATAATTTTATAAAAGCACTCTTCTGATAAAACTCATGTGTTATTTGAGCTGTAAAGTTATTTAAATCGTCGTTTTTACAGTCGATTTAGTGTTTACGATGTTACGTCGTCATAGCAAAGAAGTGTCATCTCTCTAAAATCATGTTTACACACATGTTGTTTATGTCTTTTGTCTGTACTTTTGAAACAGTGAGTATTTTATTGTTTACAGATTGGCCCCATTCACTTCCATTGTAAGTGCCTCACTGCAACCTCGATTTTTGCTTCCTTTTTTTTTAGAAAAGGAAGAAGTCTTAATGAATTTTTGTGGTAATTAACATTATGCTACAAATGCTGTTGATTAAGCTTAACTTGTATTGAACCAGGAATACTCATTTAATTATTTTCAGAACACACTATCCCCACTGAAACTGCCATGTATATTTAGTATACATTGTATAAGATTTATGTTGTTCATATACATGAAATAAAACACCCACTACAATTTTCTATACGTTTTGAAGAAAACAAGTTTTTCTTTCTGTTCTGAAATTATCCTGGAATTTGTCTGGGCTTGTCTTGTTGAAATAGCTGAGCGGGTGGAACCACATGACGAGGGCAAAATGAGCTGGCAGAAAAAAACATGTGACCTAGTCGGACAGCAGTGTGTTTGAGTTGTTTTGCAACCAGTGGTGAACTTTATCAACAATGTATAGAATGTTCTACAGGCTAGCATGACTTCACAGTTTAACTAGGTTGTGTTATATTCAACAAACAACTGGTTTCAACCAAAGTATAAGAAGTATGGCATGCGTAACTAAAGAAGAAAGGTAGGCTATGTGATCTACACTTTCATGGATCTCATTCACAGTAGCACCATAGTTATTTTTACGGGAATTAAAACAAGGCTGTGGGGGATAGACTTACAGTCTCTTCAGTTGGTTATTGTTAAAAAATCCAGAAAACATGCGTTATGGAAACTTTATATGTTGTTGAACAGGCTATACTACTACTTCCATCTCTCACTGCCTCAATTCTCATACAAAGATAAATATGGCTTTTAAAAACAAATTGTGGGCCACTCTTGTATAAACACAGTTTATAAAAACTAGTTTTCCAGCTGGAAGTAGCCCCCAATTATATTTTAAAAGTCAATTAAATTGAAAAGAAAATGTAAAATGGCTTAAGATTTTTCACAGGTAATGCAATGGTCTTGTGAAACACACCAGAGTT
Source organism: Xyrauchen texanus (assembly GCF_025860055.1). Lineage (NCBI taxonomy): Eukaryota > Metazoa > Chordata > Actinopteri > Cypriniformes > Catostomidae > Xyrauchen > Xyrauchen texanus. The sequence goes on from NC_068278.1 coordinate 26,757,280, forward strand.
TGCCACTGCCCGAGATTTACATGTGTTCAGTTGCAATTAAGGACCATCTTCAACCATTTACACATCTTAACTCCACAGTGACAAAGCACAATAGTCCAAATGTTCATGTGCAATCACGTGGACGACTATCAAAGACATGCTGAATGGGCCAATCATTCAGCTGACCGATTCATATGCAAAACTTGATTGTGAACAAGGCCATCGCAAGGAATTCTGGCCCCTTTCATAATTAAAAAAAAAAATTGTTGTGGGCTAGAATCATTACAACCTTTCACATTATCTATGGCCCTGATTGTGAACTTCCCCCAGAGGGAGTCATGAAAAATGTCACCTAGTCTTGTGTTTCAGTTAGCATTTGCACAAAGAAACAGAAACACCATTTCATCATGCCAAGATCTCAGTTCACCTTGCTGCAGTTACAATATGTGATTCAAAGCATGAACTCAAAGCCTAATTGGGCTCTGGATGCTGGATGTTGTATATTAAGAGAACTCTGAAATACAGTTGTTGGAAATCTATATACATTGAGGGAGACAATAATATCGCTGTCATGTGTCAAAGGGATCAGAGAACAGAACCACGTACACCTTTAACACACACGTGGCCAAGCACACATGCAAGACCTGCAGTGTCCAAAGTTTCTACACTCCACATTGTGTGTGTGTGTGTGTTTAGGGGACTTTCACACTGGGCACATTTGCTGCGGTCCGATTCTAAGTGCGATTGTTCCCGGCCAGAATTGGTCTGGTTTCACATTCACTCACGGTCCATTTGCGTTCATCTTACATCATCATCACAAACGCGCATTGTGAACACAACGCAACTCATCATACATTTAGTTTTTTTTTTTTTTGGCGCCATTATGCACAGCAGAATGAACAACACTGCGTATATATGTGCGCTTCATGGCGTATCTGGTCAGATGTCCAGTGGAAGCTGGCTTGCAAACACCATAAATGGTAAATACATTTATTGATGAGGCAGCTGATTGCAAGGAATTAATTTGCATATTTGTTTACACTGAACGCTTACTCAGGTGAAGTTAAAAGGTGAAGTTATTGCCACTGTCATCAACTATTATAAGGGCTGCTGTTGGCCAAATTGATGCCCTATGAACCTAGTCGGGTTTCGCGTGATATGAGCGTGAAGCGATCGTTACGCAACTGCTTTCGTGTCCTGTTCCATAAACGTGTGAGTAAGGGCAGCTGGTGGACTTTCTGGTGTAAGACTAGACGCAAACTGCGTAGTATCCGTATAGGGAGCGGCAGTACTGCCTATTATACCCTATATTTATAACCTATAATAGTATTTATATATATAGTATTTATAGGGTGTATAGACAGACAATATTTATAGTGTTGATTGTACTTGTATGTCATTTGTGGTGTCATTAGTTTTTTGGGACTTTCAGACAGGGATGGGCATAAATACATGGAAATGTATTTAAATACAAATACAAAATACTGTGTGGAAAAATGTATTTAAATACAAATACAAAATACTGTGTGGAAAAATATATTTAAATACAAATACAGTATTTTGTATTTTGAAAATACATGTGAAATTGGCGATTCAGTGCAGGCATCCCTATTAGGCTGAAATCTATCTGGGCCTATTCTGAATGCCAACAATTATTTAGATGTGTGCAACTACTTAGAAACTTTCGTTTTCATTTTATATACCTCTTCCCTTCCCCCGCCCTGTAGGAAATACAAAACTACAAAAAAAAACTAATTTCAAACATCTTTTATTATGTTTTATCACCATCATTACCTCAGCACTCAGTAACAAGAACTCAATAACACAAAGTCAATTATATTTTAAATAACTGATGGTGTACTCCTCCAGGTGGTGTACCTGTGTGTTTCAGACATGTTTCAGACATCCATCTATTCGAAAACCTTTAGCACCACCAGCTTTTCAAAAGTTTGGGTTTAAGGCGTCATCTGTGTGGCCTATTGATTAAACCCAAAAAGGAAAACAAGCGCTCTACAGGAGCTGAAGAGGGAATGATTGTGTTGAACCTCACAAACAGCTGTCTAATAAGTGGATACTGGTTCAAGATGTCCAAATCCTTCCTCTGATCTTCTAGGAAGTGCAATGTCTCCAGTTCAGCTTTGCTGTGTGTAGACTTGCCAGAGACCTCAACATCTTCGGTAAAGACAAAAAGTCTTCCACATCACCATCAGCAGGTGTTGAACTTGACTCGCTTTCAGTGACAAGCCCAAGGTCTGCTGCTGACTGGAGCACTAGTTCATTAATTCTTTTTTTTCTTTCTGACAATTGTTGGGGTAGCCAGCGCATTTTGAAGTATGGATGGGTTACACTAAGAAACTACAATTACAATTAAGAAACTACACAGGCCTACTGACTTTTAATTCCTTACCTCATTTCTGGTCTCTCTGTCATTCTGTCAACATAACCTCTCTCTCTCTCTTCTTAAAGGTGGGGTATGTGATTTTCTTTTTTGACCATTTTTTCAAAATAACTTGAAATCCTATTCCTAACCCACTTACTGGCTGTAAATTAGAAGCACTGAAATGAAAATTAAGCAATTTAATCATCTGTGGAACGGGCAGGACTCGAAAAACTCCAGCCAATCATTTTCAAGACCATCTAGAATCATTGGACAGAAAATGTGTCAATCAAACGGTCGTACCATGCCCCCTCCCCCACCACCCTGGCTGCGCGTGTCCCGTTCGATGCGCATACTCAAAGCTCGTGACCCAGTAACAGGAAGCGATTGTATTTATGTATGGAGAATAGAGCTTTTATAGTGCTAGTGGGGTTGTTCCACATTTCTATGAATCCTGTTTTGAATAGAAGACCGCTGTACAGACGCCAGGGCTGGCGATGTTCTTTTTTTTTTTTTTTACAGTTATGAGAAAATCAGCTCTACACCTTTCAAGAGTGGTACCCCCTCCTCCTGCTGTGTCAACAATTTGCTCTGAAAAATTGTCTGACAGGTGAATGCACTGTTTGACTAGTGAGTCTAGAACACTGCGCATCTGAGTTTTCGCTCGTGCATGATTGCGCGTCCATGTTTTTCGAACGGGTGGAGTCAGGTCCAGCGTTGGAGGAGAGAAGGTAGGACCTTAGAGTTGTGTATTTTCAAAATCTGCCGGCCGTTTTGCAAATCACATACCCCACCTTTAAGTGCCAATTACTTCCCTGCTGGCAATTACTAATACATTCACAAAATGAGCCTGCATAGCAGAAATAATTAATAAAGTAATGGTCAGTGTTTAAATCAATCGTTAATTAAAAGAAAATAATGAATTAAAAAACACATAAGACAGTATTGTTCAATTTAGTGTTATACATATTAATATGTTTTGTTCTAATACACAATTTCAGTAACTTGATTATTTGGTGAGGGTTTAAGAGGTGTACTTTTTCGATAAAGTGTGTGTACTTTTTCACATGTGTTTTCAAAATGACCCACAACCTAATCAGTTTATATGTGAAGAAATCCATTTATTCACAAACTTCTCATGAGACGAGTGTTTGACAAATTATTCGGCAAACGTACTACTTCCTCTCATTGCTGCTTTTTGGTGGTTTGGAGAACAATTACTCCGAGTCGCCCCCTGTCGTTTCACAGAATTACACAACGGTGAGCACGTCAAGCATAAAAGCCTCGTCGGTTTACTGAGGAGCGTGCGTAGTAAGCAGGTTCGCGGCGTATAGCCATTCGAATTCCGAAAGTATAAACAAGACTTTAAACTGCACAAAGCTACAAGAGAAAGCAGCAACTGTGCGCTGATATCAGTCAGCACTTGCCGCGTCACGTGTGAAAGGGCCTTTAAAGTCAAAAGTGTAGGCCTATTTGACAGCGTTCCACTCAGTCTCGGATCGCGTGCACAAAAAACTGCCTTCTAACGTGCAAGTGTGGATTTGAATTTCCTTTCGCGGCAGTTATAATAACACAAATCACATTCACATCACACCCAATTACTCATTCGCCCTTGCTGCTTTTTCCACTCCAAAGTTCTAATTATTTCTGCCCACTAAAAGCTGCACATATATATATATATATATATATATTCTTACCCCGATAGGCCTATCTATGTAAACGATTTAGAAAAAGTTCAATCGATTCACAATTTACATCATCGCTATGAATCTACGATATGTATGTCATATGATATCCCCCATTCCTAACATGCAGTAACGTTAATGCTTTAAACACATTTGACAAGCTACTTTAATCAACAAGCAGAATTGACCATCCTCACCTTAAAAAGTCGCTAATCCAATGCTGGCCTGGGTTGTACAGCTGCAGCTCCGCTCACGTGCATGAATGTTGGGGTTGGGGGGATGGGTGTGTCTGGTCTGAACTAGTTGATGCATGAAAACAGTACCCTGATAAAGAGGTTGACTGGCTCAAAGTATTTTGAAAATACAAAAATACTCATCTTAAATGTATTTAAATACAAATTACATTTGATTTTTTCCAAAGGCTTTAAAATACAAAATAGTATTTTGTATTTCAAATACGTATTTTAAATACATGTATCTGAAATACTGCCCATCCCTGGGCACATGAGACATAAATTAGAAGGACCAGGGAATTTTGGGACCACTACGATATTCCAAATATTCCTAACAATATTATTGTTCTCACAATTCAATGTTTTAACAGAACTTTCATTAAGCCAAATAGATATGCAACCAGTCACAACCAAACCTCATTATTCTTTACCGAGTCAAACTCTTGAGACATTTACTTACTTTATACTTTATTGTCCACAGCTCTGGGAATTTGTCTTTGGCTTCTGATACAAAACAAACTTTAAAACTGTAAGGCAGGGTGCCAAGACAGGGTGCCAATGTGTTTGCATTCAAAGGCAAAGAGCAAATGTATGATCTTTGAGAAAATCAACATATAACTTCCTCGCAATTAGCACCTCTTCCTGAGGCATCACACCCCACTGAGCGAAGATTGCAAATTCACAACTCATTGTTGCCCTTCCACATCTGTCCCATTCTCTCCTCCTCATCCATTCCCCTTCAGCTCAGAATCACCTAAGATCTGTATGTAACAAAAGTCTATATCTGATGTATACAAATAATTTAACTAGTGTAACATGTTTGGTATCATTTAAAATGTCTTAGTGCGTCTGGTATAGTGCTCTTATTCCCAGGTTTGTAAAATGTAATGACAACAAAGTTAAAAGCTCTTTGCCAAATGCATTAAAATTCTGGATGTCTGTCCCAATCCCTGCTTGTATGTTAATGAGGTATGTCCCCAGGACTTCCAAACCTAACCACTCCCAAAATTCCCTTTGTTCATGGTTTGGGTATTTAAGGAGATGTGACACATTGTTCATGGTTCTCTGTAGTCAGACAATCCAACACAGTTTACTGTTTGTAATTTATATCAGGTCATTGCAATTCAAATTTCTTATGTTTTGATAAAATTTCTAAATTTGACTTATCACTGTCTAATTGGAATTGATGAATTGATGATGTTGGTCAATAAATTGTCAACATTTGATTTTATTCTGACTGACTCAGATTAAACGATTCGTATGTTACCGCAAGTCTGCGTCAGATTAGTGACGACTAATACTTGGCATCAATTCGCTCACTTTTAATGATGCTCGGATATCATTAAAACCTTTTTAATTTATGGAGTCAGATGAAATAACGAGGTAATACATAAGAAAAAATGTATTTCATTTAATCGTTGTGTTGCGTAACAAGAAAGATAGAAACGTGCAGAGACCTTCACCCGTATTATTGGAGACCGCCAATGGACGATAAACGGGCTTAAAAAATCATAAACAAAAAACATAATACTTTAAAAGCATCGTATAAAATGGTGACTTGAGAATTTTTTTAATAAAGTATGGAAACAAAATCAATTTGCTTTCAAGATTCTCCTCCAGGTTTCTTTTACTATCAAATCAGTGTGCCGCAGTACAGTAGAGTGATCTTATGGTGCAAAGTAACATGACAGCATCACCTTAGTTTGCAACTTGTTGGTTGAGGTGATGTTACCCACAAACATTTACTTACACCTAAACCTTGCAAGACTTGGCATCTGTGAGTTACTCTATGTGTACATATTGTGGACTCATCCATGTTTATAGTCATTTATGGCTTATTGATTTTATTTTATTTTTTGGACCATGCCAGCTTCTTTTGCTATTTTTATGGCAAAATCCAGGATAAAATATAAAAAGTTAGAATAACTTAAAAGAGAAAAAGTATTAGCAGTATAAAACAAATGTCTCTGTAGGTCTTTCTTTCTTCCTTTGTCATACTGTAAGACCTGCAAAACTTTCTAACTTTAAGCATTTAAAAGTATTTTACATTTTTAGGCAAATATTACAGTTTGTCTCAACAAACTTTACATTTCTTGTTTAATCAGTACTTTTGTACCACATAAAATAAAATATCAATATCTTCTTTTTCACAAGTTATCTTTTATAATGTAGGGCAAGCATGAATTATAGCAAATAATGTTATAATAAATATTTTTGTTTGACAGCACTTTTCATACAAAGCATAAAGCTTAATCATATAAAGCCTAACATATGAAATAATATTCTAATACTATTTTAAATGATTTTTCTATAAAATAATGACATTTTAAGGAAGCACATGTTGCTTCAATTCAATAAATAAAAATTTTGAGATATCAGTAACCATTAAAACATTATTGTTAATTTTAAATAAAAATCAACTTTGAATTTACATCAAAAAGACGAGTGCGTCACAATATGATAGTAGCCATTTAGGAAATTATATAACTTCCAGGATTATGGAGACTTCTACTTCCAGGATTATGGAGACTTTCACCAGGAGGCAGGAGAAATCCACCACGTTGAATACAACAGGGGTTTCAGCAAAGTTTTGATAATGTTGATGATGTAGAGGCTTTAGAAAGTCATGTAACAAATATGATACGCATCATATAGGGTTAAAGAATGGCTCAAAAAATGTAATTTGAAACAGTAATGCAAAAGGATCCTATAACAGGCTGGGGCTCTCACGGGGCCTTGTATAAACTGTGGGGCCCACATATTCAAGCGCAGGGGCGTTTCTAGGACTTGAGGAGGTTTGGGGCTTAGCCCGGCCCCATTAAAGTGGGTGTGGCTTTAGGTGACCCCTATCTATTTTAAATTAACACGCTCTACCTTTATGTTTTTTTCTGCACTCTGGCACCTTACTTACAATGAAAGTACAGTGATTCCCACATTATATTGTGAGAGTATGGGGGGCGGACCTCCGATCCTCTAGGGGGGTTGGGGGGCATGCTCCCCCGTAAGAACATTTCGTATATTTTAAATTTAAATACTTTCATCTGGTGTACTTTGAGAACAAAATTAAGAGGCTAAAGTGTTTTGCTCCTGTAAACAATTTTGTGCTCTTACCAAGCTCTACTGCAGCATTGCAACATTGAAATAAATTGAATTGCGACAAACAGCGCCCCCAATTGTTTCCCATACACATGATGCTCTTCTCCCCCAGCCAGGGTTTAATTGACAGGGCCAAGGTCTGCCTTGCCAAAAGTGATTGGCTAAAATTAGCTGGACTGAAGCTACCCGACCCACAATTTCCACTCAGAGCTAGAGTCTGTGGTGCTATCTAATCTCTCACAGGGCCTAACTTAACATAGACAGCATGTCTATTCCTCATCTGGGGTTTGATATCTCTTAATATATTTTTGTAGCAGGGTAAAAAACTATGAGAGTTTCAGCTTTTTATCTTTTAATGTTACCTCAGACTGCCAACAATAGCTAGTGAATCTGTAAGCAGTGTAACGTTATGCGTATTAACCTAGTATCGCTAATGTTAATTTACTTTAATCATCATGATTGTAACTTCGGCAATAATATGATCTGTTTGCTCTTGTACACTGATGATGATAAATTGTGTGTGGAATAGTGTATAAATGCAGTGGATCCATTTAATGTTAGTTAACGTTAATTACCTCAAAGATTACGACCTTAACTAAATAACGTTAGACGGATCCAGTAATACTCCAGTGCAGATATCTGCGAGTGTGTGTGAGCATGTGAGTTTACAAGCAGCAGGTGAGGAGCTGACTGGTGCGCGAGAGAGAGCACAAAACACAACCTTTTATTTCATGTTATTAAGAGACTGAGAAGTGCAAAAATATTTTAGATGACAAGTGTAAAAATGTTTTTGGTTCATCATGAGACTGTGGCGGGCCCCAGAGTCTTGTCAATTAATGTGAAACACTGAAGTACATGTGCTGTTCATTGGAAATTTCAATGTGTACCTGAAAAATGGCTAATTTCCTGATTTATCATTAAACAGTAAAACAATTTATTTTGGTGCAACATTAGTTTACTCTAATATGAATATCTAAGTCAGTCAGTTGCCGGTTACTAGCATAAGTGAACTAGCACACCCCATGCAGACCATTTATAATAGGGTTCAAAACAGTGCTACTATGAATGCAATCTTTAATACAGTGAAAAAGACACTCTATTAGCATAACATAAATATATATAAATAAATATAAATGTTCAACATTCTTTTGAATGTCCATGTACTAAAATAAAATATGTGATGCCATGTGTGTACCATCATTTATTATTATTACTATTATTTTGAATGAACATGTAAAATGAAGCAATGTGATCACAATTGTATCTGGTCAAAAACTTTCACCTTTTGAGGACCCTTTATGCATCGCAGAGTTAATGTGTGCTTCTAAATTACTTGCACCTTTATTAGCAAGTGACACATCCGTGTCAGTTTTACATGTCTTTATTTTTTACATTTACATTCTGCTTCCCAAGGATCTCCACCTGGACGAAAGCATGGGGATTATTTGTGCAAATCTTCTGTAAATTTGCACTTTCGTTTGGGCATTGTTTGCGCTCAGCTGTCATTAGCTGCACAGGCAAGTGTTTGATGCCAAACTTAACAGCGCTTCCAGGAGAGATTGACGGGCAGGAATTTGGCCAATAGTTGCTGCAAGTCTCTTATAATTGACCATTTGGTGTGCGAGAAGGCGGGACTTACGGTTAAAGCGATACAAATATTCGCGTGCACACATTAAGTATTAGACCAGATGCACATCATAATTTAACTACAGCTGAATCCCGGATATTTTCGCCAATTTTGAAATCCCGTCCGGCCGACGCTTTTTTAAGGTCCGAAATGAGGACCTGTCTGGACTGGGAAAAAGAGGAGTATGGTCACCCTATATTTGGACGTCCTTGACCAGCCCACGAGTTTATAAACATTAAGCTAAACATTTAGGGATCATCAGTAAATCCTCACCATTGCACTTCTTTTCAATAAAGTACAAAAGGCTGTGTTGCTTTTTTCTTGACGTTGAATTTTTCCTCCAGAGTGACACAAGCTGCCTCTCTCTAGTAGCGGGAGGGGGAGGGGAGGGTGCCACGCCACGTGAATTTGTACAAAAATGTACCTTTCATGGCAGTAACCTGTAGGCAACTGATGTATAGTTAATTTTGACTGTTTGACCTGAAAGAATAGAGACAATATGTCTAACATTCAGTCACGTTCTTCAGTTTACAAAACATTCACTTTAAGGCCTTGCTAATCCATTCTAAACTACAGACTCATGACGTTGTCTGTGTTGAGTTTGAAACTCATTATAATGGGCAATTTATAATTATGTCATTATAAAGAGTCAATGTGCTCTGATGTGGTTGTCTGTGTAAGAATACACAGCTACTGAGCAGCATCTGCAAACTACAACATAAACCAGAAACCCAAAAGATATCAATATTCTATGAAAACTCAAGGTATGAAGCTCTCTCATGGGCATTTTAGTGATTTTTATTATTTTTTTTTTTGGTCCAATGATTGTAGTTTTAATACATTACATTAATACATACATTATTTTATAATACAATCACTCAGAAATATTACTAGAAGACATATCCAATCAAAAGGACCAAGCACCAAAAAATCTTTTTGCTTGGCTTGATTATTGGAATTAACTTTGTATGTCTAATATATATATCTACTTTAATATCTACAGTCAAAACATTCGGGGCTGAAGCCCCGGAAAAATGTCCTGGCGACACGGATGCAAAGAAATAAATAGCAAATATTTTAATTTAGGCTACTGTAGATAGCCTATTATATCAAATTTATATTGACTATTTCCTCAGATTTGTCATAGCAGCACATAGCAGCACAAAAGCGTTTTGCTGCCAAAGTGAAGTCAAACATGTCCAGTGTATCCAACTTCACTTAATCTCCTTCTCCAGAAGACGGCAACGCAAGGCTGTTTTAATGCAATTTTGAAGTGAGAAGCTTTTCTGACTGCAGACACTCGAAAATTAGGAATATTGGGAATAACGCATGCTCCTTTTGCCAATGTGTGGATACAACGCTCGCTGATTAGGCGAGCTTCGGGAGAGTTAAAATCTCCGTGATCACTTGGATGGCATCATACTATACACTGCTGATGCTTTGTGTTCATATTTTCACCGGACATTGTGACCCACAATGCTTGAATTGGTCGGACATTTGTATATTTTTACATGTCAATGGACTTTGTGTATACAAACACACATCCACAAGTGTGCTCATCTAAAGGGATGCTCCTGAAATCTTAATATTTCTGCATTTTGTAGTCTAGGCCAATCCATTCATTTCCAGTGGCCGGTCACTTTAGACCAGGAACACCACAGTTAAAGTGAAATAAAACCAATAACATTTTATGAAAATATATATATATTTTTAAATATGTGTGTTCAGATGCTGTAGGTGAACAAATCATGTAATTTTATTCCAACTGGATGAAATAAACTAGTTATCAGGGGAAAAAAAGTCAATCGAGCGTCACAATATAAAGATTAAAACGTGTATGTATTCTTGTAATGTAGGTGTTTGGTGATACAGGTGTGGCCCCACATTACTTGGACCTTGGTACAGTAAGAAGTGTAGTTGTGGAGAGAACTGGGAGGAAAGTATGGTGATATAGGTAGATAAGAAGATAGAAGGTAGATAAACATTTTAAGACCTTCAAAACTCCAGAGCATAAGTTTAGTCCTACAAGGGCAGTGCACAAGGACAATTTAAGATAATACATTTTTACATTCTCTGTTTCCATGTTGTTGGCCTGGAATGTGTTTGCAAACATGTAGCGTGAGAACAGCATGTAGAGCTGACAGACAGCAGCTGTGAATGATGACAGAGCTTGGCTTTCTGGGGAAGTCTCAATCTACAAAAAGGAAAGAGAAAATCATTTTCAAAATATGATAGAATGTAAGGTACAAAGATCCATGACTTGCATTATTTTGAGTAGAATACGATAGGTGGATTTCTTTTTGGCATGCTGAACATGCAGATAGCTGACCTCAAAACAAATCTGGTTGATGACCTTAATCAAGGGCGCACACACACACACACACACACACACACACACACATGTTGTGTTTCCATGTTTTATGGGGACTTTCCATAGACATAATGGTTTTTATACTGTACAAACTTTATATTCTATCCCCTAAACCTAACCCTACCCCTAAACCTAACCCTCACAGAAAACTTTCTGCATTTTTACATTTTCAAAAAACATAATTTAGTATGATTTATAAGCTGTTTTCCTCATGGGGACTGACAAAATGTCCCCACAAGGTCAAAAATTTCGGGTTTTACTATCCTTATGGGGACATTTGGTCCCCACAAAGTGATAAATACACGCTCACACACACACACACACACACACACACACACACACACACACACACACACACACACACACACACACACACACACACACACACACGAGAGAGAACAGGGCTTAACGTGCCACAATCTGTATTGTTCTGTACAGGTGCCAGACTGGCAGGGGCAGTTCAGGCTTTGGAAGGCCAGAGTAACTGTGACATTCACAGACATATCAGCAGGATTAATGTCTATGGTCTAAAAAATAGAAACAATAAAAATATTGAGAAAAATACATGAGACTCAAAAGCATAACTGATGATTTCCAAGACATTTCTAGTCTTTATTCATAGGTCATTATCCCTAATCAGAGCTGAAGTTCTCAGTTTAAACAGCTAGCGGTTGTGTTATTGTTTTGGTCAGTAATGTTTGTGCCGTGTTTAAGATGATGTCACGGCAGTAGAGGCGGTGTAACTATGACACCCACGTTGAGATGGCACTATACAGCAGTGGAAAAGCAAGCTCAGAAAAGTAAATCGAGTAGAGTTGAGGAGAGCTGAACCGTAACATGCAGTGGAAAAGTGCCATAAGACTGACAGGTACTTTCTGAGGACGTTAATGGTGTGAAGAAAGAACATCTGACAACCTGTGAGGACCGACAAATTAAAATATATTAAGGTCCCGAACAAGCTGCTAGACACAGATTAAATTAAAAATTAAATTAAACATTTTTAAAAAAATCTGAACCATGTCAAACAATAAGGTATTCAGTCCACAAGCATTTTTATCTGAGTAAAGAGAAACCTCAAAACTCAAAGCTAATGACATGTTCATCAGAAAAAAGGGGGTTCCTGAGTTTGACTGACACAAAATAATATCTAGAAACAGATGGGAAAATAAAGGATTAACCCAGTACTAACCCTGTAACCATGTACAACTGACTGCGAGATAGAAAACACAAGGAAACGTGGTATTAAATGTCCTTATGAGGTTGTCAGATCTGAATGTGCCAGAGCAATTAGACACAGAGCCACAAACAAACACACCCTTTAAAAATAATGTGCCAAAAATAATTCTTCAGGTAAAAGCATATCGACACCTAGTGGTCTGAGTGGTGAACAGAACCGTGATCTCAGTAAGTTTCCTTGCTTGAGTCTGAAAAAGATGGTATTCAAAATGTTTCAATCAAAGCTTGCATGGGATGATTTATGAACTATCACTAATGTGCAACTGTCCCAGCAATAAGTCTTCTTTATGTGTTGTATGGTTAATTATTAATTAGAATTCCCCCTGATTGGGATTCAACAACAAGATTCCCACACCTTGTGACCAATGAACTTCCATGACTTTTCCAGTTGTTCATGGCTACTTGTTTAAATAATAATTTCAAAGAGATTATGAGGACAGATTTCCATATTGTATGTCAGGCACCACACACGCACGCACGCACGCACACACACACACACACACACACCACACACACACACACACACACACACCGGACCAGACACACACACACACACACACACACACACGACCAGACACACACACACACACACACACGACACACACACACACACACACACACACACACACCCGGACCAGACACACACACACACACACACACACACACACACATGTTGTGTTTCCATGTTTATGGGACTTCCATAGACATAATGGTTTTATACTGTACAAACTTTATATTCTATCCCTAAACCTAACCCTACCCTAAACCTAACCCTCACAGAAAACTTTCTGCATTTTTACATTTCAAAAACATCATTTAGTATGATTTATGTGTTCCTCATGGGACACATGTCCCACAGGTCAAAATTTCTATCTATGGGGACATTTGTCCACAAGTGATCACACACACACACACACACACACACACACACACACACACACACACACACACACACACACCTAAAATGACCTAAAAACATTGAAAACAAGCTTTGTGTTAATGAACATTTTTAGTTTACAGACACCACCAAAAACAAATGGCCCATGTATGATTAGACAGAACTTCAAGTGATTTTAGAAGGGGGCATACATGAACTTAATAAAGTACACCAGTCGGTGGTGCACTTTACCTAGAAAATATATTACAAGCGCTTCCAATGACAGACTGTTAAAAGTTTCTAGTCTTACTGACAGTTAAACTAGAGTGATCATGAATAGGTGATAATGAAATATTAATATATTATTACCATTTGATGCATTACATATATTATTAACATATTTGACAAAATGTAATGAGACTTACCTTCAGGAAGTCTACCAGCAGATGCTAGATGGCTGTTGCTGAAGACATAAAGAGAAAAGCCAGAATTTAATGAATATACCAAACTCACATATCACACAAACAATTAAGTAGCAATACAAATAAATCATGCACTTAAAGGTGAACTTAGCAACTTTTTCCCCAGTAAACAAAATTGTACTCCTAAAGAAATAAATGTTACATGGAACATATGTTTAAAAACCACTCAAATGAGATGAAGACTCATATCAGTAACCTTATAAAGGTGTCCATAATTACTATATTTGGAGGGTCCCCTTACGTTAGGATCACACGACCAGCCGAATATTAATCGCTTAATCTTGGTAATCACCCTTTTTTTGGACACGTTCACTTATGGAATAAATTAATCATGGCTGACTATGAACTGAGAGTTTCTAGAATGGGATCAACAAAAATTACTTAATTCGAATAATGCTGCATCCATGTCCCTAGATGCCAGTGTACATCTAAGAAGACACAAACACAAACATTACCGAGTGGACCTTTAATACGGCACAACTGAATACAACACTTCAGAGACCTGGAGTGTCTTGCACCCACTGTGAAATTCAGTGGAGGAGTGGTGATGATCTGGGGGTGCTTCAGCAAGTCTGGAATCAGGTAGATTTATTTTTGTGAAGGAACTTTATAGAATAAAACTAACATTTGAATTTTACTCAAACATAAACATTATAAATAGTAAATCCCGAAAAACTGATAATTTCGCAGTGGTCTCTTAATTTTTTTTAAAAATATCACTGTATATGCCTACACTGATGAGGCAACAAATTATGACCACAAACAGGTGAAGCAAATAACATTGATCATCTTCTAACAAGGCCACATGACATGGTTTGAATGTGAGTGTGAATGTGTGTTTGAATTGGTGAATGGGACACATTGTAAAGCGGTTTGGTAACCTCTAAGGTTAAAAAGGTGCTATATAAGTGCAGACCATTTACCATAGTCAGAACATTAATAATGTGAAAAATTACTATTACAATTTGACTCTTTTTTCAGAACTTCTTAAACTCCTTCAAAGAGTTCTCAGCAAAAAATCCTCCACATGCATTAATGACAGCTTTGCAGATCTTTGGTATTCTAGCTGTCAGTTTGTCCAGATACTCAGGTGACATTTCACCCCACGCTTCCTGTAGCACTTGCCATAGATGTGACAGTCTTGTCGGGCACTTCTCACGCACCTTACAGTCCAGCTGATCCCACAAAAGCTCAATTGGGTTAAGATCCAAACACTCTTTTCCAATTATATGTTGTCCAATGCCTGTGTTTCTTTTTGTATTTTCTGTTTCTAAAGTGGCTTTTTCTTTGGAATTCTTCCCATAAGGGAAGTCTTCTCTTTACTGTTGTACATGAAACTCGTGTTGAGTGGGTAGAATTTAATGAAGCTGTCAGCTGAAGACATGTGAGGTGTCTATTTCTCAAACCAGAGACTCTGATGTACTTATCCTCTTGTTTAGTTGAACATCTGGCCTTTCATATCTCTTTCTGTTCTTGTTAGAGGCAGTTGTCCTTTGTCTTTAAAGACTGTAGTGTACACCTTTGTATGAAATTATTTTTTATTTGGCAATTTCAAGCATTGTATAGCCTTTTGTAACACTTAAGAAGGTAAGGAGGAAGCTGGGACCGGCTTGACAAACACATAGATTTAATGACACTTTTCAGTGAATAAAGAAACAAAAACATGCACTGCTTTTCAGCTAGCTGCATCAAATCATAAAGACATTCAAAGACGTGGACAAGCTTCATACATCTCTCTCCCGACTGCTGCTGTCTCTTCTCCTTAAATACACATGCCTCCCCTCACTGGAACAAGAGGCTGATATGGCGCTCAGGTGGAATTCATTCTTCACAAATTACTTTTTCATATAGTGATGTGCTGTTTTTTACATCAGTAATGTCCTGACTATAATTTGTGATCAGCTGAATGCCACTTTGATTAATTAAAGTATGAATTTCCTTAAAAAAAAAAATCACAAAATCTGTACATTATTCCAATAATTATATTTTATGTATTGTATGTAATTTTATATCACGAATAAGTGATTGAGTTAAAACTTTTGAAGAAACCCATCTATTATAAGGCTAATGATATGACTGGAGTGAAGGGTCATGATTTGATAGATGATTTAAAATAATTATTAATTTCTTTAGGAGTAAAACGTTTTTAAAGAAAGAAATTATTAAGTGCACCATAAATGGGACAGAGCACACAGACACACGAGGTAAAGGGTGTAGATTGGGCCTGAACATTGTTGGGTTGCAGTGTGAAGCATTTACATGTTTCCATTGATCATGGTCTAAATATTGGGGGGTGGGGGGATCTCAGATTAGAGTGAGCTTTAAATTCATATCCAATTCCTGGAACTCTCTGTCATGCCCTGGCTCTCCTAATCGCACCACCTGTGCAGGCCAGAGGCTCAGCCCGAGACAAATTATATACTTCTGCAGCAGCACAGAACTGCCACAGCAAAGACCAGAAATTGGTAAAGGCTGTTCAATTTTCATTTTTTAAACTCAGAAGTCTGAGAAGTCTCAGTTTGTTACAACCAAACTCAGTTTGTTTATGAATTGTTGCAAGCACTTAAACAAACTGTCTAATCCAAGACTGAAGCTGTTTTTTCCTCTCCCTCTGAACTGATTTTGCTTGTCTGTTAGAATGTGTGTAAAGTGTTTGTGTAGTATTGTTTCTCTGTTAGTCTATGAATGGAATTTGTGTGGTCCTTCTGTTTGTAGTGTATTTTCTTGTGTGTGCATTTATACACATGTTTTCAAGATTGTTTATACTTTGTTTACATATTATAGTTTGGCTATACTGTGTAAGGCAGTGAAGTAAATGTGTGTTTGTTTTCTGATGTACTTAGATTGTGAATATGATTGCCGTTTTGTGCTTCTTGCATTATGGCACGTGTTTGTGCACTGCAAATGTTAGGCTAGAAGACAGTCTTCAGGAAATGTTTTAGAAAAAAACTCTCAAGTTCCTTTTTTTATCTGATTGCATGAAAACCCAGCCAGGAGCACAATGTGCCTCTATTTAATGAATGATCAGCCAAAATCAACTGCAAGACTCAGGAACACATTACCAAACTCTGTAAGGAGTGTACACGCACTGAGCACTTCATTAGATACACCTGTACCCCTACATATTCATGCGAAAAATCACGCATATACGGGTCAGGAGTTTCAGTTAATGTTCACATCAACCATCAGAATGGGGAAAAATGTGATCTCAGTGATTTTGACTGTGGCATGATTGTTGATGCCAGATGGGCTGGAGTGAGTATTTCTGTAACTGCTGATCCCCAGGGATTTTCACGCACAACAGTGTCTAGAATTGACTCATAATGGTGCCAAAAACAAATAACATCTAGTGAGTGGCAGTTCTGCAGACAGAAACACCTTGTTTATGTGATAGATCAATGGAGAATGGCCAGACTGGTTCGAGCTAACAGAAAGGCTACAGTAACTCAGATAAGCACTCTGTACAATTAGTAGTGAGCTGAGTAGCATTTCAGAATGCACAGCACGTCAAACCTTGAGGCAGATGGGCTAAAACAGCAGAAGACCATGTCAGGCACTTAATTAGTAATATAGTGTTCCTAATAAAGTGCTCAGTGAGTGTATATTGCAGTATATGAAGCCCTTCCACATTTCATCAAGTCCAACTCTAGAAATAATCCAGATAACGTAAAATAAGAGATATTAGGCTGTTTCATCCATCCATCCATCCATCGTCAACCGCTTATCCTGTGTACAGGGTCGAGGGGGCTGGAGCCTATCCCAGCTAACATTGGGCGAAAGGCAGGGGACACCCTGGACAGGTCGCCAGTATATTAGGCTGTTTCCTTTTTGAAATCGTAAGAATACACACCTAAAAGCTGGCCTAGCTTCAGAAAGTCTCTTATTGCTTGATGTGTGTGTAAAATGGTCATAAATGTCAATAAATGTAAATAAATGTCAAAACGGGTCTTTTTGCAGAACAATGGAACCGTATTATGTATTTTTAACTTGTGCAAATCTAATTTTAGTAACACTAGCAACTGTTGCTGCAGAGATCTGTATTATGAGATCAATACACAGGTACCTATGGCCTTGTAGATGGCAATATGATTGGCACATCCACTCACACCTCTGTCATCAAATGTCAGTACCTGCAGAGACAGCCACTATAAACCACAGACAGATAAATACACTGCCAACACCACGAGACATTTAACCAAGTAGTCATATATAACTTTGGGTAAACACTGAGTGCACTTCACTGTGAGAAAACACTTACAGCAAAGTAGGGCTGGGTATCGAGTTCGATACATTTTAGGCACCGACTGAATTGCCTCTAAACAATCGAGTATCAAAAAATGTCTTGTCTTTCGGTACCAAATTTCGATACTGAGGGGTTAATATCATCAACGTCAGTGATATGCATCTAGCATGCTAGATGTGCCCAAATATAAAAGTGCCGGTGATTGGCTGTGTTTAGACATCAAGGAAAAACTCTAGTTTACGCTGGTTACATCCAGAGGCTGTAGTTTGAATGCGTCCCAACCCCCAAAGATGTAAAAGAGGTGGAAAAGATCAAAAGTGTGGCTACATTTCACCATGCTAGATGCCAACAGTGCGCTATGCAATATTTGCGACAAGATAATTGCTGCCAAGACCGGCAGCATGACAAATCTAATGAAGACCTTGACAGTGCACAGAATAAACTTCAGAGCAGAAAGTTGCACCGTCTTCGACTGCATGAAGATCGAGCCGGTGCAATCATCCTCTCGGCGTCCTGCCACAGAGCTTCCTTCAACATGCCCACCATACGAGTCCTCCAAAACTACTGATGAATGCAGCAGTGCTATGACTGGGACTCCGACACGTAAGATTAACGTTTAGCAAACAAACCAACAAACAAAATCGGCTAACTTGTAGTGGTACATGCTTGTGTACTTGTTAAATTATATCCCACTTGGCAAAATCATGGTCACCTTTAGCAAATGCACTTGAAAGCAGGGCCTGATGAAAACCTTGTGTTTCCCATGTTTCTCTGCATTGTTGATGCTTTCAGAGTATCAGCAGAAAAGGTAATGCGCACTATGATGCCAGTTTTGCAAAAAGCAGGTGGAACTTGTCTGTTGTGTTTTACAGAACAGCGTCTGGTATGTAAAAAACAAAATTGCAGGTTTTTTTCATTCTGCATTCTTTCTTCCCGCTGAAGAAAAGGAGAAAAAAAATCAAAATAAGATGAAGAACAATCAAAAGCAGACATTTGAGGACTCAGCAGTTTAGCTATTGCCAGAGCTGTATGGAAACAAATCTATCTGCATATCGTCTGCTGCGTCACCAGGCGAGTGATTCCATTTTTGGGAATGGCCAGTTTCCATAACTGCTGCTGCAGATAGCTCAAGAGTGCCAAGGGTGGAGGAAAAAATGGTTGACAAAATAATATATTGTGGCAGGTATTTAGATTGCTGCCAAAGACAACGGGGTGAGTCAGCTTTCAGAGGAGCAGATCAGCATGTCTGAATGAGGGGGAGGAAAACTCTGAACACTGTGAATGGCAGAGAAAGAGACTGACTTTTGCCCCTGAGAAGAACAATGGAAAACATTTCTGCTCATACACATATTTAAGGAGTCGAATATATAAAAAAGCAATACTTATCTCTAATTTCTTTAATGTTACCACTTATCTACTCATATATATCTCTAATTTCTTTAATGTTACCACTTATCTACTCATATATAGTATACACAGACATAAATACAGATAGATATAAAGATAGATATATAGACAGACAGACAGACAGACAGATAGACAAGATATAGTTAGTTAGATGATGATAGATAGATAGATAGATAGACAGACAGACAGATAGATAGATAGATAGACAGACAGACAGACAGACAGACAGACAGATAGATAGACAGACAGACAGACAGACAGACAGACAGATAGATAGATAGATAATGCTGTTTTATTGTCTATATTCAGTTTTGTCATTTATTGCACTGTTATTTCCCAAAATTTTCAAAATACCAATAAACCTTACTATGCTTTTATTCAATTCATTTTCTATGTTAGTCCAACTTAATTTATTTTAGCAATCATTAGTATATGCCAGGTGAGCAAGTGGACGGACAGTGAAACATTTGCACAGTCAATTTGATAGCAACTTCAATTTTACAAATTTAAATGAATAGATGCAATCAAAACAATTTGTAACAAAAAGTTCTAGAATTGTGTTGCTTTAGTTCATTTTAATTAATCAATTTAATTTAATTAAACTGAGCTTGCAGCTAAAATATTTTTTGAGTACACGCACGCACGCAAAGCCTATTTGTGTACTGCTGCAATCCTTCCCATAACCTTATGTTCTCTGTGAGAGAGTGCACAAGATGGACACCAATCTTTTCCCACCTGATTGAAAATCAAAGTCAAATTGGAGCATAATGAATTATCTTAACATCAGTATTTTCATCCTCACAGGCTCATCGGTTTAAATCAATCATAAAAGGCGCAGTGAAACTGTGTGCAGATCCACTGGCTTCAGTCTGTATTAGTGAGTTAGTGTGTGGTTTAAAGTCACACTGGTGTGTTACCATACTGATACAACAGCACTCTTTTTTTGGCTTGTTTATGCTATTCCTCTGTTCTTGGCCATTATCAGAAATGTAATGGCATGTGGGCTGAGAGAGAAGGAAAGAAAGAAAAAGAAAGGAGGTGCAAGAGAGAAAAAAAATATTTGTTCTAATCTTGATTTGAAATTGTTTTTGGGATATTTTCTGGAAGTCCTTAGTGCGGGCAGATAGATATCTCTGCTTTGGCTTGCCAACAGTGATCAGTGTTGGGTAAGTTACTCTAAAAAGTAATTAATTACTAACTAATTAATTGTAATTAGATTATGGTACAAATTACTCTGTCTGGAAAGTAATTGCATTACTTATTACTAATTACTTTCTAAAACCCTTATCAACCTTGACCAGATGAAAAATACAAGGATAGACATGAAACTCGTCAAATAAATCATATAAAATCAAATAAATTATTCATGACCTGACCAAAGAATTTTAGGGGGCTGCATTAAATTAGAAAACATATTTTAACATTAGATGTTAGACGTACAATTATAGATTTTAAATTCACTATTGTTTTATATAGAATTGTTCTATAGTCTATAAAGTATTTAACGCAATTACATCAGAAGTAACTGTAATTAAATTACTGAAAAATTCATAGTAATCCTTTACTATTTTAAATGAAAAAGTAATTTAATTACAGTAATTAATTACTTAGTAATGCATTACACCCTACACTGACAGTGACCCTAGGGAACCACATGTGTCTGCACCAGTTGAGTTCAGTGGTATTATGGTGTGTGTAATTAGGGCTAAATATACGGGATCAATGATAGGTTGGTTTAAGTAAATTAATAGTGCTGATATGATCTCACTCAAGGTAAACTCTTGAGAAAGACATGAGCAATCAGATTAGGGGGCCAGAACTGTATTTTGATGAAGTGAAAACTGGAATCTTCAAAAATATCTGCATGGTTCTACATATATGCCCTATCATTGAGATCTGACTATCACATACGTCAAATTCATTTTTCTCTGATTCAGGATAACTGGTTTTTGCAGAGGAAAATGTATTTCAAAATAAACTAATAGAATTTTTTTAGGTCTACAAATATCCATCAATGTAAGTGGAACACCAGTGTGCACATTTTAAATTCAATGAGCACTTTATTAGGAACACCTGATACCTATTTATTCATGCAATTATCTGATCAGCCAATCATGTAGCAGCAGTACAATGAATCCAATCATGCAGATATGGGTCAGGAGCTTCAGTTAATGTTCACAACAACCTTGAGAATGGGGAAAAAAATGTATCTTAGTGATTTTGACTATGGCATAATTGTTGGGGCCAGATGTTTTTAAATACATTGCAGAAATGTGTCATTTTTGAGGCGCAATCTGTTGAGGTTCGTCTCAAACAACTGAATTGCCTTTAGGTGCTACTAGCACACTTAGCTATGGGTAATCCATTGTAAATGCCTTTTAAACAAGACAATTAAGTTTCAGTTATACGTAAATCCATAATAAATTGATAGAAAATAACAGCATTTATGTTTTTTAATGTATTGTCTCAATGCACCCTTTTGTACACTACCCTCTCATCTCTCCTTCTGATGTTGTTTTTTTAAGTGCAGCCATAAGTATGGCTGGGAATTGCAACAGACCTCATGATTCGATATTATAACGATATTTCCTAGGAGATTCGATATGTATGGTGATATTGCGATTCTGTAAGTATTGCGATTTGATGTTTCGATATAAAAACTTTTATAAAAAAGATTTTAAAAAAAATCTTATTAAGTCCTTTTTCTCAAAAAGAAATTTCTATTGAAGATGAGTTGTGTCTGAAATGACAATTGTTTCACTCTGACATATGTGATTTGCAGGTAAAAGGAAGGAATGTGCAAAACTACCAATTTAAAAGTACCATTCAAACAGTCAGTGTGTTGTCTGAGCTAGGCGAGTAGTTAGTGCTAGGAGGCCATGTATAAGGCTGCATTTAGTCCATTTGTATTCAACAAATAAATATATCATTTTAAGTTATCAAATTAATTTTGGTAATTTAGAATATAAAATATAACATGTATTACCATAGGCTATTACTATTATCATTATGATCATTTTGTAACATACAAATGGAGGCTAAATAATAAACTTGTTCAAGAAATATTTCTGGGGCTTTACTGAATTATGACACACATGACAATTCACCTGTAGTCCCAATGTGTTGCATGTTATTTGCATAGGCATCATGAGTTTGAGATCCTGTTCTCATAGACAATACTATTCTTACAAACAGCTCCCGGATGACTGACAGAGGAAAAAAAAGCATTGGTCCCAAAGCACAAATGAACATCTGAACAAAAAAGCAAATCAGGCACACGCATAGCCGGTATTTATTTAATTGGTTCTTCAAAATATAATCAAGTGTGTTTCCTCAAGCACATGTCTTTGTGTCCAGTGGCATTTCTTGTTGACAGTGCTGGGTAAATGTGCAAAACTACCCGACACTGAGCATGAATACCCCAGCTGTTAGATTATACATTTTGTGAGGGCTACATGTAGTTTATGGCATTCAACAGTTTGATAAGCCTTTTTACTGCTAAACTACTTATTAAAGCAGAGTCAGACAGAATCTGCAGAATGACATCTGACAAATACTCTCCACAACACCTCACGAATAAACTTTTGGATTATGCATAATAACAGGAACACTGATCACAGCAGGATTTTGACATCTGACAGTGGACAAACAGCGCTTGATGGCTGTAGCAGCTGTGCATTAAAGGACTGAATGTAAAGAATTAAAGAGACAAAACGTCTCAGAGAGAAAACTTGTTAATGTGGAACTCTGCAAAAATATAGCTTCCTATATTTACCTATTAATCACTGTAGCATTAAGATAAACATGTATTTTTTTATTAAATAAAAAAACAAGATTTTTCATTTGGGAGACGATTTGAAAATCGTTTGGGTCAAGAATCGTGATTTGTAACAGAACCGATATTTTTCTCCAGCGTTGCCATAAGTGTGATTTCAATCTTAACATTTTAGGTATCCTTCGGGAACATTCTGTTTTGCAAACAAGAATACACTTCTCTTGTTCTGTTCCTGTTGCTTAGGAACTGGTTAGTGCACTCTACTCTTTCATAGTTTTAAAAATGGTTTTTCATTGGCCTCAGCTCCAACTAATGTCATGTCAGATATACCACTAATTACAACAAAAATCATAATGTTGTCCTTAACTTCACATTGCCATGTCAATCCAGTAACTGAATTAAGTCTCAAAAGCCTGAAGTAGGCTACATATAAGTGACCATTTTTGGTTCATTTCAAGTCAGACATGACCAAATGAATGTGTTGTGTATGTTTTTTATTTATTGAAAAGAAGCAGCTGATAAGAGTAATTCGCTTGCTGTGTATTTTCTGGTGTAGATTCACAAGAACTGACTCAAAAGTATAATTTGCATTGGAATCGGGCTACACTGGTATTAAAAGTGATGATTACATTACCTGACATAATGACCTAATATACAATACTAAAGATATAAATGAAAGAAATACTGAACTGTCCATGTTCTATGTGTAAATTTGATTTGGACTGAGCAGTACGGACAAATACACAGAGCTGCAACAAAACAGTGAGGTCCTGAAAGGGCAGAATTTGGCCCGAGGGCTACGGTGGTGAGCGAGAGTCTCTCCATCTGATTTACTACCACAGTCTCACTTCAGCTCAGCTGGAATGCATCCCACAGTCCTCTCTGATGTCTGGGATCAAACATCATCTGGGCTTTCCCCTCCTATTCATCTGTAACTACAGCTCAGGGAAAACAAGGGCCATGCATTACTCTCTTCCTCACACACACAACTTTCCCTTTTTCTTTCACCACACATTGCTGCTGTGTAATGTATTGGGGTTAAAGGAAGCTTCTTCCTCTGTGACCAATCATTTAAGCTTAAGTTTTTTGTTCTTTTGCTACTTTTTAGTCCTCTACACTTTTATCAAACATTAAACATTAGAGGGACAGACAAATTCCCCACTCATTATGCAGAAAATCTTTAGCGACAATGAAGAGTTTGCCACAAAGATCATTTACATGTAAAAAATAAAATGAGTGTTGAATTTGCGGAAAGTTTGCAGCAAGTTTGCCAGAACTCTCGATATGTGTAAGGGTACCTAGACAGCATTTTAATGTATGGTAGGCAGCATAATTATCACAAGTATATGCTGAGATGGGAGATGCTGGATCTAATAGCAGGCTTTTAATGATGATAATGACAGAGAAACAAACAAACGTAAACTCATACAGCAAAAACCAGAACTGACAAAGAAATGCAAACTAGAGGGTATTTATACACACAAGGGCTAATGAGGGAATGGAAAACAGGTGAGAAGGATGTGGAACAGATGGCAGTGATGAGGGCAGTGCATTATGGGAAATGAGTCCTAGGAAACATGAGGGAGACCGACTGTGACATAACCTCACCTTTCCAAAGATGGCTGAGGAGGGCAGGAAGATACAGGTGAGGAAGGGAACCCGGAAGATCACCTGGAGGCCAGGGAGGAGGCCCCAGGGTAGAGACTGGGTCAGGAGGTCTGGGAGGTGGTCATAGGGCAGGGACTGGGTTAGGAAGTCTCTTGAGGAGCAGACCCACTGGAGTAGGAGTCTCTGGAGGAGGGGGCAGAGCAACAGGAGGAGGATTCTCTGGAGGAGCGGGCAGAGCCGCTGAAGGAGGACTCTCTGGGGGAGCGGGAGGGCAGAGCCATGGAAGACTCTGAGGGCATTACCAGGAGAGGCTCGACGAAGGCAGGTGGAGCCAGGAGGTGATCCTCAACTGGACGCTACCCTTGCTTGAGAAACAGAATTCTGACAGCAGCTAGATCTGTGTTGGTCAGTTCTTCTATCTCAAGTAGATGCTGAGATGAGACAGGAGATGCTGGATCTAATTGTAGGCTTTTAATGACAATGATGAATGATGAGGAATAGATGGCAGTGACAAGGGCAATGCATTATGGGATGGGAAAACACTTAAAAATAAAAGTCCTAGGAAACATGAGGGAGACAGACTGTGACAATAATTATAGTAAATTATAAGACTATTTTGCCCAATATTTGTATATTTATGCTTATTACAGTATCACATTGCTAGCTTAACAACATACTAATGGAAAACTATATAGAAATCAACTGAGTCTCACGGGTATAAGGAGCATTATTTGGTGTCAGGAATAGAGAATGAGGCTCAGGACCAAAGGATTTATTAACACAAAAAGGGCAAAAACAAACCAAAACTACCACAAGGAAGAAAGACAACCATAAACTACCACATAGGGGAAAAAGGTAATCCAGGACTGGGGCAGAAGGCAGCGGGGAACAGGATCAACCTGACCGGGTAGGGATGAACAGGACAGGAAACTAGACCGACCAACAGACTGACTGGAATAAACAAACAAACACACAGGACCGACTGGAATGCATGACTGGAAACAAGATGAACTGGCACTGGATAGAAACATGAGGAGACTAAAATAGGGAGAGAAATCAATAGGTTAACAAGTCAGGGCAGGTGTGACTAATAAAGGAATAATGGGCAAACAAAGAGGGGTATGACGTAAGACAGAGAGCCATGCAGTGATACAGAATCAAAACAAAGCCACATGCTCTCACAAGACACCAAAACACCCGAATGGCATGAGCACACATCGCCTAGACAATGAGGCAAATTCGTTCATACCAACCGACAAACAAGATGAGAGAATGAGTAGCAATGCCAAACAAAGCAATGCCACGCATTCTCACACTAACCGAAAACTTAGCGTACATCGTGAGGCAAACACCATGCAATGCACCTAACAGGTGACAAAACAAGACAGGACACCTGTGCGAGAGTTTGTCCACACACACACCCGACACCTTAGACAGAAGTGACAGAACCTCAGCACAACATGAAGACAGCTCGCGACCCGGCCACCCAACCCAATGCAAGCGCGAGGTGAGGCACACCTGTGTTTGTGATAAAACTATTGACGCGAGTGCATGCTGCCAAGATTGCATAAGCACGGTGCACCCATGCCAATAACAGACAGACATGGAGCACGAGTGTCCAGATCCTGACACAGACCGAAACCGAACCAGACAGGAAGTCATGATCCAGACATCTGGCTCCCGACATAAAACAAGACAGACCGAAGAGTGCACAGCGGGGAATACAACTAAAATCGCACTCTCACACAAAGACAGACAATGAAACACAAGACAGACTTGGGATGATAATGCCAAGGTCCTGTCAGACAAAAGCGTACACTGACAGACTGACAGGACCATGATATTTGTATGGTGAGCAGAGTTGCCCAGTTTGAATCCTCATCCTTTTTTGTATTATGCTCTGATTTGATTTGGGGGAAAATCTGTGGAAAAATGCAGAGCTTTCTGGAGAGTTCTGCACACAGATTCAGTCTGCTGTGGTTCTAATAGAGTAAGGCTGGTCCCTAAAGTGCAAAGTATACTTCGATTATATGCAAAAGCGCCCAGGACATGTGATGCAAATTACGTAATCTGCAGAGTGCTCAGGCATTGAACACGTGCGGCTTGATTTTTCTAACTGCATATATTCTGCATGCGCAGTATGCACATGTGCCTGGAATTATTTGCATATAATTAATGGATCCACAAGGTGGCAACACTCAAATTTGAACTGTTGCTGTCATGAAGAAGCACTAGAAGAACATGTAATAAGTGATAAACAACAGGAGACAAAAGTGGAAACATGTGCAAAGCTGGATGTGCAGGTCAAGAATTTGTGTAAGGTCAGGGTCTGCATTTGTATAACTCGGGTCTGAAGGAATAAAAAGATATCTTAATGGGTCTTAATTCTTCAAGAGAAAAAGTCCAGTATTTCTGTGACGAGGAGGAGGGCATGGCCGGGCCATGAGCACACACGCCCAGCACTGAATTGTCCTAATCAGCCGGGAAGGGGATAACGAAGAGCCGGAGGCGCCAGTTCCAGAGAGACGCATGTGGCCGCTTTGTGTGTGTCTGTATGTTTATGTTATTTTTAAGTTGACTTATGTCATCAATGTTATGTTGACTGTTCTGCTGGTTTCGGCCTCCTCCTTGCCCATCCTTGAACCCCGTTACATTGGTGCTGAAAACCGGGAAGGAGGAGGGATGCACTGTCGTGGAGTCCTCGCCGCTGCCGCCCACCAGGGGCAGAGGACTCACTGCCGTCCGCCAGGGAAAGAGCAGCTGTCGTCTGCCAGGGGGTGGAGGAGTGGCTGAGAACCAGGCGACAGCATGTCTGGGGATAGGCAAGCAAGTTTTTCTCTCTCGCTCTCTCTCTTCCCCTTTCCCCTCTCCCTCCCCTCGTCTCTACCAGGGCGCCAGAGAGGTAGGGAAGACCTGTTGGAAGAAGGACAGCAGGAAGGGCAACACCTCCTAGGAAGGGATGGGAGTACGTCAAGCTGGAGGTTTCCCCGGCCTGAATTTAGCGGTGAAGGAGTGTGACAAGGAGGAGGGCGTTGCTGAGCCGCGAGGACTGAATTGTCCTTATCAGCCGAGAGGGGGTTAAAGATGAGCCGGAGGTGCCAGTTCGACAGAGAGAGAAGCATGTGGCCACTGTCTGTGTGTCTGCATGTTTATGTTTGTTTAAGTTGACTTGTGTCATTAAAGTTATGTTGACTGTTCTGCCGGTTCCCGCCTCCTCCTTGCCCATCCTTGCACCCCATTACAATCTCATAACAGTTGTAGCGCACACGCACCAACCATCCACCTGTGTAGGCACGCACAGTCCTACTGTTCGACTGTACGCAAACGCTAAGTGTTCATGTCAAAACTGAAGTATACTTTTGGCTTTACAAGGCAACTCACTAGGTTTTGGAATGACCCAAAAACAGCAAGAAAAGAGTTTGGGAGATTTTCTTCTTGAACCAGTTATACTATTCTGCTTCAGTTCAGTTCACTGAAAAGTTTACAAATACATTTCTTACATTTCTTAATTTCTTTAATTTTTACATTTGAATTCTGATTTTGTCCCCTGCCAAACAAAACTGTTGGAGGACTCTGTAACTACACAGGCCCAATGGTCAGATATTGGATATGGCAGGGCCAAGTGGATTTTGGCTAAAGAGGGCTAAGCTGGCAGTGCACAACATTTGGCACTGAATGTGTTAAAACAGCCAGCAGCAAAATCCCAGCTCAAGATCATGGGGTAAAATGAGAATGGGGGAGTGAAAGTCAGAATGATGGAGAGACAGATAAAGAGAAAGAGCTGAATTGAGGCCACCACCCTTCTCCTCTTTTTACAATGGCCTTGACTGTTGTTTCTGTTCTTTTGTGATAAATCAAATGCTGGTTAGGGTCACGAGGGCCGACTATGGTTCCCATATCAGAGGTTGGGTGAGGTGATATACTGGTTAGAAAAGGGGGATGCAATGGGTGATGTAGCAGTCAGGACAAGAGGGAAGAGATATCAGACAGATCTGATTTACAAAGACAGCGAGTGGTACACACATGAGTCTAGTGTGAGAGCTTCAGAAGTGTGGTGGTCTGATCGTTTTGCTTCAGAGTAGAGTCATCATGAAATCCAACAAAACATTCTATGATTTAATCTTATGCAGAATGCAGTTTATTGAAAAAAATCTACCTTGGTTTTATTCATTACAAGTATTATGATGATCTTATAATTTATTCTGCAGCACAGCTTAGGCAAAAAGAAGAATTATTAGAGTGTTTGCAAGGCAGAATTGTATTGATAAATATGTAAAAAAGTAGACAAATATGTTGATTTTACAGATTCATCTGTGGCAATAGTTGCTTTTTGGAATTATCGGTTATCTGCAAAAATCTATGCCGATTTTTTTATTCCTCATTTTTTAATTCCTCAAAAATAATCTTCAGCTCTGATTTAACTTTCACACAAACATGTCGGCACAGAGTGAGATTTACAGGCAATGATAAACCTTTTATTAAACAATATACATTAATGAGTCAAAGTTTCTACATTATATGACAATAAAACCTGTTTAGCAAATGTGTGCAGAGACAAGTGTTCAAAACATGGTGGATTAAACCTTCTTTTGATTATTGTAAACCTATAGAAAAAAAAATTGCATTGCAGCATCATTTATCAGTTTGGTTGCTATGAGACGTCTAATTTGACAATCAAGGTACTGCTGAAAATGACAACGTAATCAATCTCAAAATTAACAATAAGACCCCTCTTTGGTACATAGTGTATATTTGTCAGGTAGATGTCACTGAATTTCAAATTCATTTTCAATCATCGTTTTCATGATCGATCATTGCTGTCACTTCCAAGTACCTGAGTACTCATGCCCATCCCTAATGCAAATGAGGAGTGACTTTTGGGAGCAACAACCAATATGAGTGCATTAGTGAAACTCACATCAGAAGTTTCTGTTTGCAATTTAACTCTGTAACCACATACACGGATGTAACAAAAAAATTATGTGTGGAAAATAAATTGTTGGCAGTGTGAGTGAGTTTGATTTGCACATTCATACATAGATCGTTCATCTTATTAATGTTATGATGCCTTTAACACTGCTGCAGTTCATATTAAAACACTCTCCCCTGCAAAACATGATTTTTTTGGGACAAGAAAACTGATGTTTGTCAAATTAGAATACATTCTTAGTTTTATTAGCAAAATGCCTAATCTGTGATATATTTTCAAAAGATATGTTAGAGCGACAGCAGTAGGAACACCCACTAGCATCTTCATACTACAGAGACGTGAAGCGATGTCACTGCATGTTTGTATGGGATTTATTTGTCTTATTTATGTTGGGTTTTTGTAAACTATACTTTTGTTAGAAATTTATAGAAATCTAACCATCCACAAAATCTCAAATCACAATATTCAGATTTTAAATATTCCATATTCAATGATGTCATTGTAATATTTACATACTAAATTGATTGCGTTGATGCAGCATTTAATTTACACAGAACAAAATTCTAAACCCTACGCATAATTACAACTTTTACAATACTATTTGGCTGCCTTGTAAGTCAAGTTTAATATTTTAGAACAAACAAAAAAGATTCTTTAAAAATAATATATCATGTTTCCTTTTAATGAGAGGTGATTTAGGGGCAACACTAGTGGCACTAGTTAAAAATAATCACTGTTTTTAAACTACTTTTAGTCTGTCATTGTTCAAATAAAATAGGCAACACCACCCCCAAACTTACATCATTAGTTTAGCCGATTTTGTCATGTTTGGCCACTCAAACAAACAAACAAATTGCAATTCCATTTGTTGCCACTAGTGGCACAGAAATTAAACACTTCACCTTTAATTTACAGAACCAGGAACCAGAGAACACAGGGAAAGAGGAAAGAGAGAATAATAAAAAAGAAATAACAAATTAGAATAAATAAACATGATCTAGCTGACCTTTCTCAAGATGGATCAAGACAGAGTGTTAGCCTCACTATAGCAACAGTGTAAAATGCCCCACAGTAACCTCTCTCTTCCCACCGCCCTCCCTTCCTCGCCTGCTCACTCACTGCATGTGGATGTGTAATTGCTTGCAGGCATCTGAATGCAGCAGATGAACTTTGGCCTACTCAGTAGGTGTGTGTGTGTGTGTGTGTGTGTGTGTGTGTGTGTGTGTGTGTGTGTGTGTGTGTGTGTGTGTGTGTGTGTGTGAACAAGGAGGGCCGGTAGAGAGGTTCTGGCAGCGTTTGTTTTGTCTGGTCTCATGGGGCCCTAGCCGCCTTTCCAATACAAAGCCTCAGTGCATGCTGGGAAACCCAACTTTTGAAAGACAGTTCATCCTTCCAGCATAGATTAACAAAAAAGATTGACAGAAATATGTTTGGGTTCACAATCATATTTGTGTA
Source organism: Xyrauchen texanus (assembly GCF_025860055.1). Taxonomy (NCBI): domain Eukaryota; kingdom Metazoa; phylum Chordata; class Actinopteri; order Cypriniformes; family Catostomidae; genus Xyrauchen; species Xyrauchen texanus. Next base: position 26,788,661 of record NC_068278.1, read on the forward strand.
GATTTATGGAGTATAAGAAGCATATTTATCAGTCAGTAGCTCTGCAGTGCAAAAAGCTGGAATGCACTCAAGTTACATTCTTCATTCAATTAGATGTACACGTGCAGCCAAAGGGCCTATTTCAGCCAAATTTAGAACACCAACTAAAATAAAATTACACTCTCGAATATTTGGCACAGAAGAGCCCTGTAGCCTAAAAGATATAACACATAGACCTTTTCCACCGACATGGTTTGGGTGCGGGTTCCTGGGATGGTGCGTATTCTCGAACTGTTCCGCACATTTTGGCCACAGAATAGGTCGTTCCAGGGCCAAAAACCTGGTTGCGCACCGGCCCCAAAAGCTTGCTGGTCTCTATGCAGGAACCGATTACATCAGGGTGGGGAGGGTGGGATAATGTTTTGACACCATGGTAAAGTTTTCCCAAACAAGTAACAACAGCAGCTACTGTCTGCAGCAAGGGTACTTCTATAACAAAACAAAAAAAAAGATCTCATCTTGGCCTTCTCATAAGATAAGAATACTATCTAACCGGAACATTGAAATCAGCCAATAAGACTCATGATAAACAGTGAATCGCCGGTGTCCTCTGCAGCTCATTTCAGTAAGATGTTATAGTTGCCAACTTTGTTAGCTTTTCTTACACTGTTGTCATCTTATATTGTGCATTGTTTTGTTCTGTAAGGGGATTTTTGACCAGCTAATCACTAAGTTTGGAAGATCGCGGCTATCTGTTAAGTAAAATTGTGGGAATCTCAATCAATAATATTATATGCTACATACAATAATATTAAAATTAAAATACAACCATCCGCTACACCAATGTTAATAATGATTCCACTGTAACAGTTTACAGAACTTAACAAATTAATCCATAGTTCATTCAATAAAATGTAATTATATTACCTGTCATATTTAGCATAGATGTCATCTCTGACAATCTTGTTGAGCAATGTAATAACGATGGATTGCATTAATCCATATGTTTATATATTCCCTCAAAAACAAGAGTAACGCTGTGGGGGCCTGGGTAGCTCAGCGAGTAAAGACGCTGACTACCACCCCTGGAGTCGCGAGTTTGAAACCAGGGTGTGCTGAGTGACTCCAGCCAGGACTCCTAAGCAACCAAATTGACCCTGTTGCTAGGGAGGGTGGAGTCACGTGGGGTAACCTCCTCGTGGTCGCGATGAGTGATTCTCGTTCTCAATGGTGCGCATGGTAAGTTGTGCATGGATTGCGAAGAATAGCATGAGCCTCCCATGCTGTGAGTCTCGGCGGTGTCCTGCACAACGAACCATATGTTAAGATGTGCAGATAGACTAGTCCTCCACCACCCGGATTGAGGGGAGTAACTACGCCACCACGAGGACCTACTAAGTACTGGGAATTGGGCATTCAAAATTGGGAGAAAAAAAAAAATATGAGAGTAAAAGCTGTATACAAGCACACTGTGATGCACCATGTTTGTTTATGTTTGTTTATGTTTGAGGTAGTCACGTGAACCTACCATGTGAACAGTAACCCGCTCTCAGGTCAGTGGAAAAGCATGACCAGTTTACAATATTTCTCTGGCCGTGAACCGGCGGAGCCCAGGTTGCAGTGCTGTCTAGAAATTGCATTAACGGAGCTCATCTCTCTGTGGGTCCTGACCTGCCATCAGCCCCAACACCCACCCGGCCTGATCCTCTGCCCTTTTCCTGCAGCTTATAACTTGCACAGGGTTCATATTAAAGGGGAAAAATCAATTTATAATGAAATTATAGGACAGAGGAAGGAGGCAGACCATAAGAATGCATCTCAATACGGTTATTTTCTCTTCTCGCTGCCACTGTATAATTTATGCCTAAACATTCAATGGACTTTTTTGAACAAATTTAAGATTTTAGGCTAATTATACACTTAATAAGAACTTTATTAGGAACACTTGTACACCTAATTATTCATGTGATTATTATTTATTTATTTATGCATTTGGCAGACGTTTTATCCAAAGCCACTTACAGTGCACTTATTACAGGGACAATCCCCCCCGGAGCAACCTGGAGTTAAATGCCTTGTTCAAGGACACAATGGTGGTGGCTATGGGAATCGAACAGCAACATTCTGCTTACCATTTCTGTGCTTTAGCCCACTACGCCACCACCACTCCACACTGCTTTTCTAATCAGCCAATCATATGGCAGCAGTGCAATGCATAAAATCAGGCAGATAGGGGTCACGAGCTTCTGTAACTGCTGATCTCCTGTTATTTTCACACACAATAGATTCCAGAGTTTCCTCAGAATGGTGCCAAAAACAAAAAAACATCCAGTGAGCTTAGTTATGTGGACTGAAATGCCTTGTTGATGAGAGAGTTCAACAGAGAATGGCCAGACCGGTTTGAGCTAATAGAAATGCTACGGTAATTCGGGTAACCACTCTGTACAATTGTAGTGAGCAGAATAGCATCTCAGAATGCACAACACGTCGAACCTTAAGGCAGATACAAGTTGGCTCGTACAAAAACTTACACATTTTCCTCCTATGGAGAAAACTAGATTTTTCCTAAAATTACCCCCTAAACCTAATGATTTTGATAGAAAAATTACTTTTGTGTACCATGGAAGAAGGAAAACACTGGGGTATGGAACGAGACAAGGGAAACATCTTGGAGGTTCAGCCCTCTACATTGCAAGTAAATCACTTGCATATGCAAGTAGATTTCGTACTATGCGACCAAAAAACATCTGTTATTAGCCACTGCAAGTAAATATTAACATTTCACTTGCCAGTGATAGAGTTGTGTAGTGTCGAAGCACCAAGGCCCTTTTACTGAATAAAAAGCAGTTGATTAAGTGGCTGGATTTAGCCTCACCTTTCCCTGCATGCTGTCTCGTGAGCGTGCAGGACAAAGCACTTGTGTCTCATTCGGTTGAACTCCGAGCATCTCAGGGAACCGCACCACGGACGAGATCAGCTCTCTTGAGAGCGTGTGAAGATGAACCACTTCTCAAGCACTCTGATGTGCACGCTGTCTAGAGAGGCTTGCGCCAAACTCCTATAATATAAACAAGGTATAAACGTATTAATTTTGTGAACGCAAGTTTCACTTAACTGTCATGTAATGGGAAATGTCCGTGGTCATTGTGGGTTTATTCACGCAGTGTTAACACACAGTAAGACAGAGGAGATGCCCTGCTCTATTTCGATGAAGATGATAAAATGCAAGAAACAGAAAGTCTTCCTTCACGAGAAAAAAGGGCTTGTGAGTTAATCAGAGAGCCTTCATATAATGTGTGAAAGTGGAGAATTTAAAACAGAAATATTTTACTATTGCGTAATATAATATAATATAATAGCTATACAGGTTAGCTGGGTTACAAAAGAAGCAAAAGAAAACAAAACATTGAAAAAGTCCAATGGATCAAAAAAATATATTTGACTTATTTAGACATATTTTGTTTAATTATCATAAAAATATTATTTAAAATTTTATACTTTTCTATTTGATTGTCATTCATATGTTTTTAAAAGCCTTAAAAGTAAATCATATACCCTTATTTTATTATATGACCTAAGCTAAATTTGTATAAATGACTTAGTTGTTAGTGAGTTTGTAATTAATTGTCATATTCGTGAAACACCTAAAACAGGCAATTAATCGTCATCATCGCAATTATTTGTTTGACAATTAATTGTCAGTCAAATTTCACAATCCTGACCCCTAATTTTCATTATTAGGTTCCTACCTTGTGAATTGTTTAGTTACAAATATGTACGAAATTTCAAACATTGACAACAGCTTGATCATTATTCATTTCATGACATCATATAAATTGATTGAATGTGAAATTATAAAAATTTTAAAAAGCTAAAATGTGATTAAAATCATAAAGCAACCCCCCACGAAAAATACAAAATATTATATTGCGTGAATATATATGTAGAGGCCCCCTCTCTCCGTTTGCTTAACATATTTTTTAGTTACATGTCGCCAACAAACATTTACTAGACAATGATGATTCTTTCTTTGCAATATTGACATACAGTACATCAGTCATTTGCATAAATATGGAATGAGTAACCAAAATAGCTCACTGACGATTCCTTTCTTAAAATAAATGTGATGCCTGTATTGCATCGATTTCAAATTCTATTTGTTGATTGGTTGGTCTTTATGCGAATAAATGTTGTATCCTTTCGTAGGAACAAAGTTGTACAATATTTTAGGATTTCATCTTCTTGTATGGATTACGAGTTGTCATGAGATTATGTTGACAAATACATTTTTAAAAATACAAATATTCTATGTAGTCTCTCCATTTATAAGCAAAATGCTATTAAAAATAGATGAAGCTGGAATTTAGCATGAAACACTGCAGAACATGTCAACTTTATTAAAGTATTTAATTTCAACTACCTACAGTATTTAAATATTGTTTCAAAGTATATTTGGCTTTGTAATCATAATTTGGATTCATAAACTTACAGACATTACCTAAATTGCTGTATTTGTAAAGTTAAATACTTATCATAGGTTTTTTTTTATAATTTCTGGAAAGGTGAAGCTGATATAAGAACACTTTCTTTGATAAACGGCTCTCATATCTACACATTAAGAGAAAAACATGCAGGATAGCCTTATAAAAACTGACCTAACACCCACTCAATGCTCTCAACTCATGACAGAGATTAAGAAATATCAGAGGAAGTAAAAGGAGGACAGGCAATCAACCTGATGTTACGCTTCCAGGCAGGTGGGCAGTGTGGCTTGTGTTCAGACAGACTGAGTACATCTGTCTGCCTCAATGAATAATACAGAAAAATAGTGCAAGGGTCAACTCAGTACTTGTTCAGTGGAGTGTGTATAGATGTCCTCTTATCACAACAGCACTCCCATGATGCATTACCTCAGTCAGAGTGTAGGAGGTCAATGCAGATGTGCAGCGAAAAGAAGAACAGCTCTGAGGAGAGGGTCACACTAACTATTCTCAAACCCATGAGGACACACACTTGGAGACGACACATGATATGATACAAAATAAATCTACAATCTGTATGTAAATTGAAATTTATATCACACACACACTTACAGAAGCTGTTATTCACATTATTTTCAATACCTTAAAACACTGTGCATTGCATTATTCAACAATTCAACGAATCAAACATTCAAATTTTTTACACTTTACACCACCTGTACACCAGGCTAGGTAATGCAAATGAGAAATGAGTTAATTTGTAGCAGACGCCTACATAATCTAGCATAGCCATATGGCAAATTCTGGCCAAGAACCATTCTATTAGAAAAGGAAAAGGGCAGGTCAATCCGAGAAAGAGCTAGAGAACGAAGGGGAATATACAAGTGTGCTATTGTTAGTATACAAGGATATCTTGTTTACTTAAACCCGAAGGCCAAAGTAAACTTAGTTGTTTTGCATGTCGCCACGTCTCGAGCACAGTGCAGGCCAAGAAAATTTCATCATCAGCATGCTGTCCCCGTGCAGCCCAGTTTTTCTAGACACATAGACACTAGACACTTCTGTACACGTTGTCTGCATATGCACCTGGAGTATACTGTACTTAAGTGTATCACAAAGCAGTCATAGTGTGCATGCATTCAAAACATCCATACAGGCTCACGGGACACTTTGAAAGGTGCTCGAGAGTGTGCGAGATGTAATGGTATGCAGAAAGGTACACCCTAGTAAGGGGTGGTCACGCTAGACTTTGAGCATGCAAAATTATTTCGGACACTTCAATGGACAGGATATGATGTCATGCGTAAGGGTTTCTGGTTTTAATAAGCAATAAATAACATCCACTCACTCACAATAGAATAGAAGCTGCAACAATAGAAGCTGCTTTCAAATATGCATTCTTTGTAATAGGCAAAGATGTCAGTGTGTGACATTTTGATCTTTTGGTCACACAACTTCTCGTCGTGCAAATTTGCAGGTCAGAGTTCACCAAACTTTAACTTTTGTGCACAGCGGAATGCAAAATTTCTTCACAAGCTTGAGTTTTATGTATCCCGCGATGGAGCACAAAGTGATGCGTGAAAACGGCTTCAAGTATCTCAAACAAAACTTGACACAAATTTGAACATAAAATTGCCATGAACATAAAATAAAAACCTGCATTGCAGCCAGCCAGTTGTATTGGAACTTGCGATTTCAGCTGTGGCCATGTGGTTTTAGGGCAACTTAGGTCCACAAGCCTCTGTGCACTTGCAGTATTTATCCTCTAACTACTCAGTTGAGAGAATGTGTATTTAGAACTGTCTTTATGACAGCTGTCAGTGCAGGGAAAGACAGCAGGGAAAGAAAAGGATCACTGCATGCACACCAATCCCTGAATACTCAACTACACAGGGACCTTTCCTGAACCAGCACTGAGCCCAGATGACCCAGCCTGGATTTAGACACACACACACACACACACACACACAAGCTTAAATGTGCAGATGAAAGCTAGAGATTACCAGTGTCTGCTGAGGTCATGCTTTGCAAACGTAAGACCCAGAAGCTCATCTTATAGAGTCAAGTGAGTCTCTCTTTAGTTGACCATTTAATACAGTTATCAGTTAACTATGACTTGGTTTGCACTCAGTTTGTTGTGAATCTCCGGACAAATCTTTATATTCAAACACATACTGTACAAAAAAATTTAATAAAATAAAATAGAAAAACAGGTCAGAATGACATAGATTGGAGTATCTGATAGTAACATGCTCTATACTGTGCCAAAGCTTGCTTATAGTCATTTGTGATCTGTGTATTGGCAAATAGAGATTAATTGTGTGTATGTGTGACTAGGGGAAAGGATCATAAAGATTACTGTGTCAGACTAAAATACAGAGGGAAAGGTGAGTAAGTAAAGAAAAGAAATAGAAATTAAAGTTATGAAAGTTCCAGGTGGGTGTCTGAGTTTACATGATACTTATGACCTAGTCAACAGACACGCACACATATGAGCACTCCCAGGCTTCTAAGAACACACCCCAATTCTGAGTACCGCCACTAGAACAGTCTGAAACAAAACGGCTGGTCATTGACCCTGCACATACACGCAACCAATTGGAATGGAAGAAGTTGTACAAAACAAACAGTATTTGTTTGCAATATAATTTGTTAGAGGTATTTGTGAACTGAAAAACTCAAGCTGGAGGAAAGGTTGATGTTTGAATGTTTCTTTGTCCAAAGCAGACAAAATGGAAATTAAACGTATCTTTGTGTCTGATCATGTAACAAACCAGGAAATATCCTTGATAAATTTGGGAGCACTTAGATGTCAGTCCAAGTAGAAGTGTAATCTCTAAAACAATCAGTCTCTCTCTCTCTCTCACACACACACACACACACACACACACACACACACACACACACACACACACACACACACACACACACACACACACACACACACACACACACACAGACAGACAGACAGACAGACAGACAGGCAGCTAGCCAGTCCAAAAATGCTTTAGTTTTTTTCCATCTTTCCAAGAAGCCAAAAAACAGGAGAAGTGTTTGAGCCAGGCAATGGACCTCTGGGGCTCTACAGAATTTAAGCATGATAAAAACATTGCCAAGAAGGAAGCTTAGAGCAAACATTACCAAAGGAACAGAATCAAGCATAGAAGAACTGCAGGCAGGGTGGGTCATCATACTTGGAATACAGTGTGGAAAACACATTTCCATGACTATGCAAATTCTTTTGAGAGTTTGTTCATTCAAACTTTTTGAATTGGTGTCAAATGATTTTTAAAAGATTCGTTTTTTGGATTTCCAAACACAGTGGATATTCTTTTAACAACAAGCAAGCAAAAGAAATAGTCATTTCCAACATGGCAGTTTGGCTGTGAAGGACTGTTATTGTGGTGAAGACTGACATATTACCCAGAGCCTTGTAACTTTAAAAAGCAGCAAGGGCACAGCTGCTGCCTCCTACATCCCAAATCCAAGCATAGTGACAATGTGATATCTGAAATGCTAAAATATAATTTCCCATCTATGTCTTTAGGGATGAATAGGTTTTGGTTTGTACATTTCTCAATCGACATCATCCTGATAATGCTTAGCAAAATTCATAAAAATGCACAGCGAATACTTCTGTTTGATGCTTCTTGTTCTGAATAATGTGTTCGCAGAAGAGCTAAGCTCTGAAGACTGAAGATACAACATTTTTAAATCTTGTCTTAAAGGATCACTTTCTCTCTCAAACACCTGGTTTGTATCAATGCAACGACAGAAAATTTATTGGCAGAATTTCAGGTGATATTACAACATCTGAGATAAAAACAATCAAACCAGGCTAATGCTATTTATAGAAAACAGAGACATCTAAACTTGTGGCAGTGGTGTAGTGGTTAAAGCTCAGGAATGTTGACCGAAAGGTTGCAGGTTTGATCCTCACAAGTTGCAAGCCATGAGCCATCATTGTGCTCAAGTGCACTTAATCTTAGTTTTTCTATTAATAATTAATCTAGCATCTAAAATCTTCCAAATAACTACTTACAAAACTTCAGAGAGCATGTAAGAAAAATATATTTAAAATAATGTACACCCACTTGAGATGAAGACCCTAGTCATATCATCTGCTTTATTCTACATGTGGTGCTGGTTGCACATTCATGAGCACTTCCATGCTGAGATCACATGATGAGCCAAATATGTCACGGTTCCAGCATTTGTGCTGGTTCTTAATGTTGTTTGTTTTTCTCTATCCCTCGCACCTCACAGGTGGAGTCGGCACACGTGATCAGCGTTTCCATGGGAATGCTGATCGGTCTGCACGGCAACCGTGATCTTTCTTTTCCAGTTTATTGTTAGCTATCAATGTTAACTGTGCTCTCTAGTGTATTTGGAGCGTGCTCATGTATCTGTTGGTTGCCTGTCTATAGAGGTGTGTTTACCTATCCGTTTGCTGTCGCCCTCACCAGTTCAGTGCCCAGTTCCTGTGGAGGAGGATTCCTCAGTCTCTGCCTGCGTCTTGGGGAAGTTGTCTTATGGGCTTTGCTTCGCACCACACCAGCTTCAGCTGACTCTCTTCGGATTGCTCCTGACTTCCACAATGCACACACCCATCATATGAACACACACTTCCATTAGTCCAGTGGCTCGCTTGACTTTGCCTTCTGAAGCCGAAACCAGTGGGCCTTTCCTTTGCCTTGAGAACTTTGTTAATAAATCCTTTTGAAATGTAATTTCTGTGTTTGGGTCCCTTGTTTCCCCTATCTAATATGGCTGACGCTTCTAATAAGGTATCTATGCATAGATATCTAAGAATAATACCCTGTAAGACTTCTCAGAGTGATATATGACAAAAAATTAGACACAAAGACGCGCGTTTGACGAAACATGTGATTATATTTTGAAGAACAGATGAAAGAAAAGCTGCTGATGCATATCTGACTTGATATATGTGTGCAGTGAGCTCTGCTGTTCACGATTGCAATGAAAGTGCTTCTCCAAGACACGCACATGCATAGAGTTCTGGGCCTTGTTTGCCAATAACTTTTGATCTTAACAGTTAAGAGCATTTTCTATGAGCGATTTAACATTCGTTATTTTTTATGTGCACCCAGGGTGTGAAATAGCACCTGCCAATCGCAAATGCAACGAGGCTGAATCTAGTTTGCGAGCTCCTCGTCCAAATGCAGGTATTTTAAGCACAAGTAATTTTGCTCATTTACCTGCAGCAGGCAAGTGACACGTGACAAGAAATGCTGTTAGTCACAAAGACACAAGCTTGAAGAAACTTTATTTTACAAAAACAGACAAAAGAAAAGCCGTCATCACTTGTGTCTGCAGTCTCGAGGAATGCTGCAAATTATCTCTGATCATGTGAGTTTTGCTTTATTTCCACAGAACAGTTTGCTTTTAAGCCTTGTGAAAGCAACTCTGTTATATAATATATTATTTGTATTAAAGAAACAAAAACTGTAGAGATTAAATCATAAAATAATGTAAAACATATTGAACCTAAAATGTAGCTCTATTTTCTTTTCTGTAGGCAGCATTAACTGTATAACCAAAATGCAATACAAAAACATTCGATAAGAACACACATTTGGCAGCATTTTTTGGTAACACATGGGAGTTTATTAGGCTTATTTATTATGATTATTATTATCTTTACATTCATAATTGTGTTTAGTTCTTAATTTGTAAGCTATTTGTAATTTTTCACCTGTTGGGGGCCGTTGGAGATGGTAAATGTCTGGATTCGGGGTAGTGGTTATAAGATCTTTTTGATCACTTAGTTATTTTAATTGCTTTTTCAATTCGTTTAAAGTGGAATTTGAATTTAGAAGTTTTTTGTGTTTCAATAAATGTATTTAATTTTTAAAGCAAAAATATTAACTGACCCTCGGCAGGGGGTTGACTATACAATCGGATATAGCGATATTTATTAAGGCAATTATCTTTCAAATATTTTTTTACATATTGTCCAGCCCAAAAGGGATTTTCAATTGTTTTCATTAACATAAAGTAATTTTATGGAGACCCAAGTACTCAATTCCATATAACAACATGTTACCTATTAATTGTTGCACATTTGTTTTCGAGTAGTCTATGAGCATAATAAACATTTTATTTTATTGAAAAACTTTCTTTTTTGAAAATAGTAAATTATTCGTTTGTGCTATGGCTCTCTCGAAAGAATGCATCAACCAAAAAGTTTTAAATTAAGTGAAAAAATTTTCCCGACCCCTACTCAATACTATCCACCTCCTCCAAGCACATTACATTTTAAGCGAATTTTGAGTTTATTCATATCAAACGTTTCCATTCAGGATTTCTTATGCGCAACTTAAAAATGCAGTATAGCTATAGTATGTAAACCCAGCTAATAAGGTTGCAAAACCCATAAAATATATAACAGAATGGAACAGCATGGAATATCATGAAATAGAAAATAATGCTTGATAAAGGCTCATTCTTTGCCCCCACATTTTAAATATTTTGGGTATTTTTGCCCTGAGCCCTGGTTCATTTCTGACTTGCATGAGCTTGACTTCATCCTATAGTTTATGTTCTGCATGAAGTAATATGGCTGAAGAAACTGGCATTAGGGTCAATACTGATGTGTATGTAGGATGATAGCACCTGTTACTGGCATTTTAGCTGAAGTGTCTCTTTAAGACTACAGCCAGTTAAGTAGTTTAAGACTGTGGCATAGCCATTCAATGATGGAATATGTGTATAGAAAGAAAGCTTTTCTTCGGTGGTGCTGGGGCTTGAACCCAGACCTTCTGGTCAGTAACCCAAAGCCTCAACTGCTGAGCCTGGTTGAGAGTCATTGTAGTGAATGGGAAAAACAACTGATGATTCAGAAAAACACTGTGACAGTATATGAAAGACAAGATATGTCATCTGTGACCATGATTACAATACATAGTTTTGAGGAGCTCACAACATGCAAAAAGAAAATCAAACTGGTATTACTGCTGTAATTGTGAGATTAAAATGGGTCTCAGATAACCCTGCACCAGGGCTATTTTTCAAGGCATGTAAAAATGGGGTTTCTAGGGGTTGGAGGATTGCTCTATTTTAGCCGCCTGGTCTCGTCGTTTATGTTGTCGAGTGGCAGAGCTAACTCCCATACATCAGCCAAAGCTGACTGTGCATCTGTTGTGACAAGAATGGAGGGGTTTCATTTGTAACCTGGCCACTGTTTGCTCACATGGCAGCCAGGGGAGAAGGGGAGGGGCCAGAACCAGTATGGTACACCCTTAATGGGCATGCTCACTGCAGCTGGGGCCTCAGGAGGTTTGGCCATATGGGAACTAAATGTTTATTTTCAGAGCACAAATGAAACACCCCCACCAAAAGTAGAGTGGGGTTTATTGTCACTGTTGTGAGCTGATGGATGGACAGCATGTTTATTATCTTAATGGAGCTACGCTGAAGATCAGGGTCACTGGGACAAGCACGTAGAGTCTGCGAATCTTACTCATCAAGTGAGGACTTTTTTATTTTAACATGTTAATTTATCTATGTAATTGCACAATTGGATGATGGACAACTTGTTAATCCTTCTTACAATTCTCTTGTGTGTGTGTGTGTGAGCATACAGTGTTGTCTGATCATGATGGTTTCAAAATGATTTTATATTGCTGCATAGTATGTTGGGGAAAGTATACTGGTGTTAATCCTACCAAATATTATACCCATATCTATCAGTTAGTATTGCTGAATGCTCATTTGAATTTTTATATAAGACCTTCGGAGGACTGCACAGGAAGGCTTTCAAGGAATTTTGTGTTGTCCTTTCTTGTCATATAAAATGGGATTCCCAGAACTGAAGCTGTCAGACAGTTCCATTTTGCATTTGGGTCCTTGATAGTTGTAATTGCAAAAACATTTATTGATAGTGTTCTTCCGAAATCCGCGAGAGCACATCGGATCTTTCGTTTGTTGGACAAAAATGTCTGTCTCCACCACTGTATACGGGAGAGAATATTTACGTACCAACTGTGGCCATAACTGTCTATATCTGTAATCCACAAATTTTAATAGTAATGTAAGCCACACAGACTAATATGACGGCAACGAAAACAAACATCTCGACCGTGATACAATCACAGTCCGTGTGGAATCAAAGTCTACTGAAGAATGGTTCCTACTACAGACCTGAAGAGCGATAGACCTTTTTCCACAGACTATGATGTAGTTTACCCTGCAATTGTTTACTTCCGCGCTCCAAAACCCGAAGTGTGAAAAAGGTCTGTTGTTTACACAAAAAGACTGGGTTATTGAACGAGACTTTAACATGATTTCCATTCACATCATCTGAGTGCCATATGATTTAAAGTACAAAAAGACCCCCTTGAATGATGGTTATGCTTAATAATTTTAACAAACCGACAGCTTAGTTGGAGTAATTCACTGGAATACATTTGTTTGAATAAGAAGGTTTCTATTAAAATATCCTTGTTCCTGTATATTTCTTGTTTAACAATATGAGGAGATAGAGGTTTGGGTGGGGTGAAGGCCGCCTGTGGGGAGAGTTTGAACGTCACACCGTTTCATCCTGTTTGCTTGAGAAAAACTCTTTCACTCGTCTTCTCAGATGCACCAGAGCTGTCCAAACTGCAAGTCCAACAGGTATATACCCATAGAACCCGGTGCATTTGTGGCGTGTAGTAATTTCTAGTGCAGAGTTATTCAGAACAAGACTTGAATGTATATTCACAGCTTAGTAATAACTAGCCTGTGTTGGAAGAGTGACAGCAACGCTCGCGCAGTCACACTAGCGACAAAATATATGTTCTTACATTTTTAGTGCACAAACTCACCCTCAACACTTCTGGGAGTGCCTCTGTGGAAATGCGGTGAGTGTGCTGTTTAAAATTAGTGTTTTAGTCTGTTTGTAGTGTATTACACGCAGGCTAGTCAGTGCTTAGCGTTTGTGTTCAAGATGGCGACGCGAGTTTCAATGCAAATGTGAAACACACAGCTAATGGCTATTTCCCTTAAACTCTCTCTGCTGATTCTCTGCACAGTATATTTTATAATATTATGTCTTCTGTGGTTTATTTGCATTTCAGAGGAGCAGAATTGTGTTGGATTTGTCAGTGGTTTCGGGCAAATAGTTTCTCTTCGTTTGAGATAACAGTAGCTTGCTGGCTAACGCCATTAGTTTGAGTTTATACAACAGCATGTTGTTTACTGTTGGAAATCATTACTGAAGTCTGTTGTGTCATATACACATACGGTCTGCGGCTTTTCATACTTGTGGGTTCACTTTTTTGCGTGTTCATATATTGAAAATCATTTTATGTAGTCATATATATTCATGCTTGGAAGCGATATTAATTTAACCCTTGTGCGACCTTTTGTTTTGTTTTTTTTCTAACATTTTTTTGGCTGTGCTGATGCCAACGGCATAAATTTAGCCAAAGGTGTGTATTTTTGGGGGGATTTTGATATTTCAACCTCAGTTCCTATAATGCATCTATAATACACTGTGTACACTAAATAGTTAGACTCAGGACCTTCAGGACAAAAAAGTCCCAATTGAATCCCATTACAACGGCAATGTTTGATCCCAGTGCCATTAAAGCATAAAATCAATAATTCTATTAAATTATGCTTTCATTGCAGAGCCCTGGCTTCCAAATTAAAAAATTTAATATTTTCAACTAGATGGCACCATTTTCCTCATGTTTGGCCTATGGAGCAAATAAATGCTTTTTTTGCTATTTTCTGTTTAATAGAATCCTTTATTTTGGTCACACATTATACACACAGTTTTTTGCATATATATAGTAAAATGTATTAGTTTTCACATATCCCAGCTAAGCTGGGGTCAGAGTGCAGGGTCAGCATGATACTGCGCCCCTGGAGCAGATAGGGTTAAGGGCCTTGGTCAAGGGCCCAACAGTGGCATCTTGGTGGTGCTGGGGCTTGAACCTCGACCTTCTGGTCAGTAACCCAGAGCCTCAACTGCTGAGCCACCACTGTTTGCTGTATTATAGAGCAAATAATTGGTATGGATGTTAAGAGTGTGTTTTGTGTGTGTATTGAGAAATGTGTGTGTGTGTGTGTGTGTGTGTGTGTGTGTTTAAAAAAACAACAACAGTGGAATTATGAAAACAAACTGGCATTTAAAGGGTTAAAATCCTGAAAATTAATAAATATTTGGTAGTTATGATCAGGAGTGATGTTTGTTAAAAAAATCTATGTCAGTGAAAGTGGAAAACAATATGAATATATAATGTTGTTATTAGGGCTGCCCCTGACTAAAGATTTTGACAGAAGAGCAGTCTATGAGCATATGTTTGATCTTAGGTGTGCAGCCTCATGGAACATGCGCATCTAAAATGTTCTCACTCTTTCTTTGTTTCTGTCTTCTGAATTTGTTTGTTGCAAGAATAGTGTCGTCTATGAGAATGCTGTCAATGACCGGTAATAATACCGGTGTTCGTCATTTTCCTTTGGAGTTTATTTATTTTAATTTTTTTCATAAAAATCAACAGTGGCATTAAATTAACAAACTGGAATTTAAAGGGTTAAAATCCTGTAAACTTATGAGTATTTGGTAGTAATGATCAGGACTGATATTGGTTTAAAAAAAAAATAATAATCATATTAATATTATCATGGCAGTTTTTTTTAGATGTGTACATTTTTGTCATCTAAGGACATCTGAGTACCTTTTTTTAAAAAGTGACACACACACATTGTGACCCAAAATGTAAATACTAATCATTTACTCACCCTCATTACATCCCAGATGTGTATGACTTTCTTCTGCTGAACACAAAATGAAGATTTCTTAAGAAAATTCTTAGCTCGGTTGTAGGTCCAGTGCAAGTGAATGCTGACTAAAATTTTGAAGCTCCATAAAGCACATAATGAGCATAAAAGTAATCAATATTACATCAGTTATTGAATCCATGTCTTCAGAAGTGGTATTATAGGTTTTTGTGAGAAACAGATACATATTTAAGTCCTTTTTTTACTATAAATTCTCCTCATTGAACAGTAGGTGGTGATATGTACAAAAAAAGTTGAATCGGCAAAAACAAAGAAGACTGTCAAAAGTGGTGATTGATTGTAAAAAAGGACTTAAATATTCATCTGTTTCTCACCCCCACCTATAATGCTTCAGAAGATATGGATTTAACAACACTAAACTTATTGATTACATTTATGCTGCCTTGTGTACTTATGTGCTTTTTGGACCTTTTAAAAATGATGTACCCATCCACTTGCATTTTATGGACCTACAGAGCTGAGATATTCTTCTAAAAACTTTGTGTTCAGCAGATGAAAATAAGTCATACATATCTGGGATGGCATGAGGGAGAGAATCTTCATTTTAGGGTGAAATATCCTTTTAAGTGTGAGTGTGAAATGTGGTCCCTCCTACTTGGTTTATTATTCCCAACCGTTTTGCTGCATGGAATTAATAATAAACAAATTGAACTTGTACACTATATAGGCTAGATACATTTAAAAACTAAAGACTGGCCTTTGTATCTTACAACATCATCTGTTAAGAAATTATATTGTAATCATCAACCTTAGGAATTACACCTTGTATATTGCGCAGTGTCTATGCAACGTAAAATGTAGTATAATCTGCTAGAGATGCTTATTTAGATATATATCTGTATTAATATTTTTGGCTAGGGGTGCACCGATTTAGGGGCGATCTTGTTATTTATTTATTTTTTTTTTTCAGCACGCAGCATAAATACAAACTGCTTCTCTAATTAATGAGTGCTTTCTCAGCCCTGGAAGCATGACGTGTACGCGTTATGCAGAATGGGCCACAAAATGGTGCTACGATATGCTGAAGGCGGCAGCGATATCTCTCTTAAAAAATTTGTGATCGGTATTGGCCTCAAATTTTCTGATTGGTGCATCACTATTTTTGGCCTTTATAAATGTGTCTGGCCTTCCCCTTTTAGTGTAGTGCCCCTGTACACATTTCATATGCATAAGATATAAATCTGTCTACACTGTGCACAGGGGTCATATTTAGACATGCATAAAGAGGAAGTACCTTTCAGAACTTAAAATATTAGTGCCAACCACCAACACTTCATTGTGTTTTCGTTGGGTGTGAAATAGGTGAAAAGCACAGTAGTGCTAGCGTGAAATGTGTTGGTTACTTCTCAACTCTTTATTGATGGTGAGTGCCAGCTTTGTACATGTCTGGATGTTGGTTAGCACCCTAAAAATAAACCCCAGGAAACACGTTCTAGATTCATTAAGTAGCAGAGTTTGATTGCTGGGTTCACTTCCGAATACAATAGTGACAACCGGTACATATGGTGTCATTGCCAATACAAAACATTACATTGAGCATGATCCTAAACGCTAGATAAAAACAAATGATCATTTACACTTACTGCTTGAACTTTGCTATTCTGCTCAATGTGCTAGACAGACCCAGGTTAATTTGTATTAGAGCTTAGTGTTTTGAATCAAACTCTAACTCAAACGCTAAAGATCAATGCTGGTGGATTTTCTCTGCCCTTTGATTATAAAACACCTTGACCTTGCACCAAAACCCAGCTCGGTATGCAGCACCACCTGATCAGGGTGAATGTACACAAAGCTGCAGGTGTTTATGGGTGTTTACAGTAATCCCAATGAATGCTAACAGAGAGAGAATAATGAACTTTAAACAGCTGTAATAATGCTTTAAAGCAAAATGCGTTAATAAACAACATGTAACGGACGTTAAACAACAAAACAGACATCCTAATCTCTGTATACATGGTGTAATATTTATTCTAGCAGCCAGACTGCGAGTGCAGCGGTGGTTTGTGTGATTATCAGTGTGTTTGCATTGTGTTTATGCGTGTCTCATTCACAGACGCTTGTTACAGCACTCATCTGTGACAGTTACGCTGTACTACTTATGAAATGTGATCACAACAATCATAATGGGAATAGCTAACATCGTACAGATCTAATAGAGTCATAACATTCCAAAAGTCTCAACTTGTAAAATATAACAAGCATATTTTTTTCACTCACAAGCTACTTTTTTTTCTCGTCACTGTGAGAATGATTACTATATCTATGCGATGTGTTAGGTTTTGTTTTAATCGCAATGCTGTTCTACAAGTAACAAAGTGCTATTTCCCATAACATATCAGCCACTGATATATTGTGCATTCCTAGTACTGAAGCATGTTGCTTATTACGGTCATAATTACCAAACGTTTTGAGAAGCTGGTTTTCTCCCACCTGAGATCCTGTCTTCCCCCAAATCTGGACCCACATCAGTTTGTCTAATGCCATCACCACAGCTCTCCACTCTGTCCTGACCCTCCTGGACAATAGCAATTCCTATGTGAGGATGCTATTTATTTATCTTCAGCTATGCCTTGAACACTGTCATCCCATCCAAAATGATCACCAAACACACTCACCTTGGCATCAGCACATCACTCTGCGATTGGACTTTGGACTTTAATACCACAGCATGTTAGGCTCCATAACCACACCTCCTCCACCCTCACACTGGCATACCACAGGGCTGCCTGCTGAGCCATCTTCTTTACTTCATCTTCACCTATGAATGCAAAACAGAACATGGTTCTCAGGGCTTGAATTTCGGTGCGGGGATTGCGCATAATTTAAGCCATTCCTGCAAGGTTAGCTTTTGTAGTGCGAGAAATTCCCGCACAAATATATTTGCTTCATCTCAGAGCAAATGATTAAAAAATAAATTCACAGATGCGAGAAAAAAGATGTCAAACTGTATTTTATTTTCGAATTTAATACCTCAATCAGCGCTGGACCGGCATTCTCTTCCGCTGAGCCCTGGCTGTTACAGACAGATCATGTTTCACGCTGTCAATGCAGTGTGGTCTGCGTTGCGCTGATCTTATCCACACTATCCAGTGTAGGTGCAGCATTCTAACATTTTGAGTCATAATGAGCTGTTTGTGAAGAAATTATCCGCTTCCAAATAATGTCATTTTAATCACGCAATTGAAACATTAAAAACCATTTTGCTTTTTATGGTGTGCGAGTGATAGAGCGCTGCAGCAACGAACCAACTGATCAGCTTACAGCATAACAACATTGAATTCTCGGCCGAACAGCTGATCATGATAGCTGTACAGGGCGCCTTATTATTCATCTCCATAAATATATCTAGTAGTAAAGCAAGGGCTAGAAATCAATTCATCTTTTGCTGATACTTCCTTGTCATCATGGAGAGCGCAGTTCATGGTTGCATAGCAAAGACAGACGCCACGGGAGAGCAGGCGCTTGTGGTCTGAGGTCTTAATGTCAATTTGAATAAGAGCATGGTGTATTTTGTATAAAGTTTTTTTGTTGTTGTTATTAACTGTTTTGAGAACTGGAAATGCACAATTCATGCATACAAATCTGTATATATTAATAAATGAAGATGATGAAATTAGCAATGCATCAAAAGTTACCCCCCCCATAATCTTTAGATCCCCCCCATGTGACCCATGTAAGGGGGGAATTCCCCCAGTTTAAAAAACGAAATTCAGGCCCTGGTTCTACTCCATAATTAAGTTTGCAGACAACACACCGTGGTGGCTGGCCTGATCAGTGGCAAAGAAGAGACTGTCTAAAGCGAAGAGGCTCAGCACCTAACAGAGTGATGTGCAGACTAGCGGTTGCGTAGTCTAGTCGATTAGGACTATTGTAGTCAACACTGACAGCTTGAAGTCGACTAGTTGCTTTCCACATGATTTAAAAAAATGTGTCTGTTGGAAAAATAGTGGGTAATGGATTTCCGAAATGTAGAATGGCAAGGGAAGGTTCACAACTAGTTGAATTCGACTCTACTAATGGGCTCGACTAGTTGACTATTAAAAATAAGTAATCATGCAACCCCAAGCACAGAACAAAATTATGCTAAACACCTAGAAGACTAAGGAGCTCATGTTGGCTCACCAGCGGACAAGAGGCCATGCACACTTCCCCATCTACATCAACGGGGCCTATTTGGAACGCGTGTCCAGCTTCATGTTCCTGGGTGTCCACATCTCTGAGAAAAGATTCTGGGCCCTCAACACATCCACCCTCATCAAGAAGGCACAGCAGGGGGTATGGCAACTGCACCGTCTCAGATCAGAAGGAACTCTAGTCTGTGATGAAAACTGGCCATGCATCACTAGGGTCCAGTTACCCTCCAACAGGGACTATCTGTAATGACAACTGATTCTTTTCACCCTGCTCACCATCTCTTCAATCTCCTCCCATCAGCAAGAAGATATAGGAGCATTAAGACTTCCACATCACACTTCAGAGATAGCACCTTCCCTCTGGCTATTAGACATCTGCATTTGCACTGACTGCTAGCAGCACCTTACTAACTGCAGGCACTGTGCACTTTCTGGGCCGTAGGGTTTTTATCTTTTTTTTTTTTTTAAATGTCTGCAGGGTTCTGGTCTAATGTCTTATTGTTCTTGGGGACTGTTGGTGTACTTTTGATGTCTGTCATTTTTGTCTGAGAGTTGTACCAAGACAAATTCCTATCAACTTGTTGACATGGCAATAAATTATTATTATTATTATTCTAATGCGCAAGTTTTAAACCTTCTGAATGTCCAGATGCTTACTTTTATGTTCTTGCTCTGTTCACACAGCACACAAAAATTAATACTGAATAAACATCACCTGACACTTGAAAATAAGCTGTAGAACAAGAGCAAAAAGAACTTTGTAAATATGTTAAATACACTGAAAATGAGCAACACGACAAAACGAAAACAATCCTGTTCTAATCAAGGCACAGATGCGGTGTAAATAATTGAGTTTTTATGCTGATAAGATTGTTTTTAATGAGAGCATTCGCAAGAGTGCAGAACATTGTGTGGAGCATCACTGCGCTCTCGTCGAAATGCAGATCTCAAACAGTGTAAACCTGCAGTGAGTGACAGTAGTCATTGTAATGGGAGAGTTTGTCACATTGTTCGATTTCTGTGTGCAATTTATTAAAAATGTAATTACAGGTTTGTTTTATCATGTTAATATGTAGGCCAATGTGAATTTTATTTTTGCACAAAATATCAATAAAATAATTCAGCTTAATTGCTTTGTGTGTTTTGGAGGTGTAGCCAACTTAAAGAATATGGCATGATTGGCATATTTCAGGAATCACCGTCATTGTTATCGCGTCTGCTCTAATAAGACCCATTTGCCACACAGCTGGTAGATTGAAAATTTTCACTAATCGCACAAACTCTAATCGCACAAACTCTAATCGCAAATGACTGCTTTTAGTTTCCAAAGTGAAACCGCTGAGGACAAAAATGGTCTAACAATGATCTTACATGAACAAGATCACCATTGAAGATCTAACGGGATGAATGGTACCCTTTCTCTCCATGAAAGGTCTTACTGAACAGTAATTTAAATCAGCTGTTAAGTTTGAATATTGCCAATTTAGATGAGGCTATATGCAAAATCTGTGCCAAAAAGGTCCCTGTGAAATGGGGAAATACATAGAGATTGAGGTCGCACCTAGCTATCTATCATCCATCTATCGAAGCGCAGCTGCCCCCAGCCGCACCAAGTCGTGGAGCAGCCTCAAAAGGGACCACTCAGGCTGGTGCCAACTGACAGTTAGGAGTGGCTGAAGCCTGGATGCTGGATGAAAAGAAGCTGGCCTGTATCGCTACAGACAACGGGGCAAATATTGTAGTAGAAGTAGTGAACAAGTCATGGCTGAACTACTTTGGTCACAATTCACATTTTGCAGTGACAAACACAATGACAATCGCTAAGGACCGCACTGCCCGAGCAAGGGGCCTGTGCCACACTTTGGTCAGTACGTTCTCTCAGAGCTGGTTGAAGAGAAGAGACCTGGCAAAAGCACAAGCTGATCTAAATCCCTCAGCATGGCCTCACTGGTAAGCTATGAAATTTGGACTATTAGGTTATTAGAGGCAACTTTATCAATGACCAAATTGCATAGTTCACAATCAATAAAATCTTGTCATTTAGGCTGTATTCAAATTCATCAAGTTAATATGGCATTGCAGCTTCTTAGCTATGCCTATATTCTTTTGCTGGGATGATTTAAATGTATATTTCTTTTTTTCGTTTAATAAAAATATTTTGAAACAAATAATATTTCAAAATGTATCCTATCAACAATCTTCCATGCGGTTTATCTAATCGGCCAATCATGTGACACGAGGCTGCCTGTATTCTGTTGCTGGCTTGCTTGGACAATTTAAAAAAAAAAAAAAAAAATGTTTGTCTCATACACATATCTTGAAACAAATTTTAAATGTAGCCTATAGCCTATTTTGTTACAATAATTACTTAATAGATGTAGGCTAATTTCAGTTCAATAATTTAATGGCCAATACTCTTTAAGGACTGCACTATGAGATGAGGCACCAAACAGAACATGCTGGACAGTTTTAGCAAATACCAGATATCAAATGAGTTTGATGACCAGCGACACCAGCATTTAATTCCGAGCTGGCAGGACATCGCTGTCTTGAGTCTGTGAAATCGGCCTTGAAATCCACGGCTGAGTTTACAGATCTGCTGTCTGGTGAGAGCTATGTTATCTTGTCACCAGTCAAACCTGTCCTGAAATTCCTGACTGGAGTTGTTCTGAAACCATCAGACGAGGACGTCACCTTAACATCGAACATCAAGCGAAAGATGTGCAGTTTCTCCAGGAGAAGTACGAACCAGCTGCCTTACAAAAATTTTTGGCAAAGTTCTGCTTGCTGAACCCTAGATATAGGGGGATCATATTGATGATACAGAGGAGACAAAATACACACTCAAAGAAGAGATGCTGGGAGTGGAGGACTGAGAGAGAAGTGCCAATGTGTCAGCGGTTGGAGACGAAGTACTCTGCGCAAGCGGTGGTGCCACCTGCTGCAAAAAAAGACTCTTGAAACCTGTTGAGGTCACGGACAACCACCTCCGTGTCCATACCTGAGAGCTTGAACAGATACTGAACTCATGCGCTACCTACAAGAGGGGCCCACAGACTCCAGTGCAGATCCACTCGCCTGGTGGCACGATAACCAGGGTAGATTTCTCTGCTCTCCAATGTCACCCACAAGTACATGTGCATTTGTGCAACAAGCACACCATCAGAGAGAGTTTTTAGTGTCACTAGGAACATTGTTACCCCTATCCGATCCTCTCTGAAACCACATAAGGTGAACATGTTGGTTTTCCTAGCATGCAACAAGGACATGACAACCCAGGTCTAAATCTTATAGACTTTATTCCTTATGCTAAAGGAAAGGAATATTTTGTTTTCATTTAGTTTTTTACATTATCTTTTATATTGCATTAGTTTTGCACAGTTGCTGTTGCACAATATTTGCACAAAAACTGGCTCTTTTTTTTTAATTCATTAGAACTGTGTTCCATTGTGATTTTTACAGAGGCTCCATAGATTTGCTCTAAACAAGCCTTAACAATTAGCTTTATTTTTGTTTTGACTATTTATATTTAGCCAAGGCTGGCTAGACTTAATCCTTTTTCTTTTTTTTTCATAAAGGTGAAAAGGCATGTAGCCTACCTTGCTTTCTTATTGCACCTCATTGCCTCTCTGTGTTCTGAATTTAACAATAAATAAGTATGTAATTGGTTTTAAAACTGTCATCTTTGTCATTTTAAAAAGCAACAATATATGCTACATAATAATAGCCCAACAATAGAGATTCTTTATATAGAACTAAAATCAGGATAAATTTGTAATTTGCAAAAAAAAGAAAAGGGCGCTAATACCTCCATATTGTGCTGTTGAGCCATCCAAAATCACTGCAAGGGTAAGTCCTTCACCAAGACAGTCCTACTTGCAGCTTAATTAGGCTTGACATCAGGAGAGATACAGAGTGCCAGGCTTGTCTTTTTTTCCATTTCGTGTTGTTTGTTTTTATAGCAGTTGCCTAATGTGCTGGCTGGGGGACAGTGGAGTGGAACACAGGACATGTAATTGTTGTGCTGTCGTGTCTGTGGCCAAGCACGGCGCATTAATGCTTGTGAGTGAGCAAGCACCGGAAAATACTTGGGGGCACACTGCCACATTGGCTCTTTGTTTTTAGGGTTTCTGTTTCCACCATGACATTGTAAAGTCCTCATTCTTTCGTCTTGACATAAATGTATATCAAATGTATACTGTGTGTATATATACAGTCTTTTAGCACACTGATTATCATTTACAGTAGGGACGCGCCAATACAAAATTTGTGTGTTTATAAACATATTATTTTCAACAACGTCTGCTGAAACTGATAGTTTGGTGGTTCTGGTCTTTTTATGCTATCTTGTTTCAAATCACTGATAATCACGCAACTTTAAATATTAAGAACAAAATTATTTTCTATGTCTCTGTGTCTTTCATTTTTGTATGGCTTTTAGTCTTTCACCTAATCTCAGTTATTAACAGAACACTGAAACAAAAGTACAGTATTAACTTTCATTATCATGAAATGGTGGTCAACCGATATGGTTTTCTTAATGGCCAATATCTAGAGAGCAGGGTGCCCGATAGGCCTTTTATAATGCCTAAATGACAATAAACTTAAAAGTGCTTAAATATTAATTAACTTTTATTTAGCATTATAATTACTAAAAATGTTACACAACTTTTAAATGTATATTATTGTAACGCAGTTAAATGGAAAAGATGAGGTGAGAACCGGCTTGATGATATAAATTATAATGTAATGAGAAACTGAACCAAAAGAGAAACGCACACCAATGTTGGACAGAGCGTCCATGTCTCTCTCTCTCTCTCTCTCTCTCTCTCTCTCTCTCTCTCTCTCTCTCTGTCTCTGTCTCTGTCTCACTGCTGTCTCCGGTCGGCCTTATCCTTCTTGGGCTTCATCAGCCTAATTAGGGACCGGGTGTGCGGAATCACGACCCGTCATCCGCCCTGCCTCAATATAATTTTTATATATATATATATATATATATATACAGTGGGTACGGAAAGTATTCAGACCCCCTTAAATTTTTCACTCTTTGTTATATTGCAGCCATTTGCTAAAATCATTTAAGTTCATTTTTTTCCTCATTATTGTACACACAGCACCCCATATTGACAGAAAAACACAGAATTGTTGACATTTTTGCACATTTATTAAAAAAGAAAAACTGAAATATCACATGGTCCTAAGTATTCAGACCCTTTGTTCAGTATTTAGTAGAAGCACCCTTTTGATCTAATACAGCCATGAGTCTTTTTGGGAAAGATGCAACAAGTTTTTCACATCTGGATTTGGGTATCCTCTGCCATTCCTCCTTGCAGATCCTCTCCAGTTCTGTCAGGTTGGATGGTAAACGTTGGTGGACAGCCATTTTCAGGTCTCTCCAGAGATGCTCAATTGGGTTTAAGTCAGGGCTCTGGCTGGGCCATTCAGTCACGAACAGAACAGTCACGGAGTTGTTGTGAAGCCACTCCTTCGTTATTTTAGCAGTGTGCTTGGGGTAGGGCTGGGATAAACTATTATTTTTTTTAACCTCTTCCCAATCCTGTAAAATTAGCCTAAAACGCCTAATCAAGGCATACCCAAAGTAAATTTAAAGCTGTTCTTGAACCGTTTGGAGTACATGCATGGTTTTGGTCACATTTGAAAGGGGACACTCTTAAGTTTTTTCCCCAGCAGTCAGAATTACTGTAAGTACTACTGATTTTGAGTAATAGAAGTTTGAACACAATGAAATAGAAGTTTGTTTTTCTGCCTGAAATTGTTTTTTGCATACAGATGCCTGCAGATGACTATAACTTGTAGCTATTAGCTTGAGAACACAATGGGATCACGAATGACATCATGAAGCCTTACCTAGTCCAAGTTCAAATGTTATAACAATACCATAAAAAATGAATATTTTACACATGTTTTTCTAAGGGTACACCCAGGCGTTTTACAAAAGTGCCTTTTGGATACTCCAAAAGGACCCTTTGGTAACCTAGGACAAAAAGGCTACTACTTTTGAACGCTTCAACGTACAGTCATAATTTTGGGCTCTAATGAAAGATGACACTTAGAGCTATCATATTCCATATCCAGATCCACTATTAGTTTTGCTGACACAGAGTAACTGATGCATGAACACATTAGAGTGCCTTTTCCCTTCTTGAAACTAAATGTTGTGCATATAAAAGAGTGCTATGGTGGACAATTTGTTTATATAAAAAAAACACAACAAACTATTTACATGAATTTTTACACAAAGTATTTACAAACCATTATAAAATTGTACATGTTTCTAGCAACATGCCAGTCATTGTAGCAGTCACATTTGGGTACAAAGCACAGAGGCACATCACAGGAAGAGTACTTCACTGGTGTCTTTGCATGACACTGCCTGCACGACGACCAGCGGTGCAAGATTTGGTGATGTGCAACGGCCTGTGATGTGCTTTTCGTGGAGCAGGAGATACGGGTCTGGCTGTGGAGTGAGACCCCGACTCTGCCAGCTCCTCAGCAAGGGTCTCTCTGAAAGCCCTCCTCTCTTGATGAGGTGCTGTCCTGCTGCTCCACTTTATGTGGCCCGCATCCGGCTCCCAATCGCTATCTGATTCAGTGAGAATAAATAAATGTAATTTACAAAGCTAGACACAACTTTTCCATCTTTTCTGTATTCTATATATATATATTAGTTTTTCTTTTCGACTGTGTAAATATGTATTATTGTATGTATATTTACTGTAAATACTGTATACTTTGCCAATGTACTATGGAACAAATAGATGGGCCTACACCTCCCCCATGAATTCAGCATTGTAACAAATAGATGGGCCTACCCCTCCCCACCTCCCGCATTGTAACAAATAGACTCTCAAACACAACATATATTCTTATTTTCAACTTATATTTATTGATTTATTTATATATATATATATATATATATATATATATATATATATATTTCACGTCCATTTATATATATATATAAATGCATATTTACAGTAAATATACAAAACATCTATAGAGCATGTCAATAGATCTGAAACAAACAATGAACTAAAACCTCACACACGCACAAACAAATACAAAAAACAGGCACAAACGGTTCAAACACTCAATGAACTCACACACGCACAAACAAATACAAAAAACACGCACAAACGGTTCAAACACTCACTCAGGAAACACACGACAAAGGGTAATTACAAAATGTGTGTTCTTTATTCAAACTAAAGCTTATTTATGCGGAATATACAGTAATATATGTTATAAAACACAAGAAAACACTTACTTGTCCAGAGCAATATCTCATCTCTCCATAAACATTTCCTCTGCCTCCGAATTATCCGTATTGTTTTCAGAAATTTCATCTCCAAACTCATAATTTCCACAGTAAATGCCTTCTTATATCACATCCTGGGGTGAAAATCCTGTTTTTCGCGTCCGTTTCACCATATTTAAATCGCCAAATGTGTAAACGGTTCCAAAACAGCTCTCCAATATTTTTACGCACAGACGCACAAAAAAACTGGGTAATGGCAAGGCAATTTTGCGCACACACATTACAGAACCGTGCTCTAATCTTCCCACTAAAGCTGCATATCACTGTTTTCAGAATTTCATTGGCTATACGATGTGTCAGTCATTTCCACTCTTCGATGTAATTGGTTTGATCAGTAAACAAAGGAAAGTGGGTATGCCCTTACATTCGACACAGACTGTGGTTGGGTATTGAAGGCTTTGGACAGGACATGGAAGCTCCTATTGGGTCAAATGAGGTGTCAATCGAAAGGTCAGAGTGCGTGCTTCCATTTTGATACCGGATATAGGAAATGTTTACATCTGAACTGAAGTTATTACCGATAATATGTGAAAGTTTAGGTACAGCTGCCAGGTGCTTTGAAATGATGCAACAAGAGTCTGTGGATATTTATTGATGTAATAATGTGATTTGGACTAAACATTTTACTTGATTTGATCATTTGGACATTTGACAATGAAACAACACCGTTTTTGTCAGGAAGTTATGGATCAGTGGAATACTATGATGCTTCATAGGTGAGTTGCCTAAATTTTCTTATTGGTTGTTTATATGTTGGTGGTCTGACAAAGATATAGATTGTACCTGCTGTTGTGATTGTATCTTAAAATGTTTTATATCAATAGAAAATCAAGAAAGTTAGCTTTCCAAAGATATGTGGCATGTGTACCAATGTAAAACACAGCAGTTTTGTTTATCGCATACTTTTATTTTGTACATTTAAGGGCCCGTCCGCGGGCTGTGAATTCTATCATGTTAAACGATTAATCTAACGATTCATTTTTTCAGTCCGATTCGATTTCGATTCGATTAATCGACTTGTGACAACACCGGTAATACCGGTTTCATCGGGGGCGGGGGTGTATAAAATGTAAAAAAAAAAAAACATTTGCGGGGAGTTTGATTGACTGGTGATCTGATCAATCAATCATAATACACCATTTTTGTCCGACAAAGTAGTCAGGAGAGAGAAGATTAACGTCGGTGGATTTGAATTTGAATAATGGATTGTAGGCTACTGTACTGACGTCTTTCCGCGGCTAAAACAACAGTCCTTCTGATGTGGGCTACATTCATGTTTGGCCTATTTGATGCTATAAATTAACCAAGGAAAAGATGACCGGTTCACGAGCAGCTTTAACTGAGGCAATCTGACACATTAAAGAGCCACAAAATAGTAGGCCTATTTCTGGTTTAATTTTCTTTGAATGACCAAATTTGAAAGTTGAGACTTTATTAAATGTTACCTGCTTGGTCCTGTCTGTCAGCGCGTTGTCAGTGTCCTCTATGTATTTTTCACGACATTCATAGCTATAAGCGCATTATTAATAGCTATAAGCGAAAACTTTAGGTGTCGACAACGTATTATAGCCTACTCCAACATCGAGTGCAAAGTGGGGAGTTGAAAAAAAACTTAAGGTGCTCTGTCATCTGCGGCTGCTCCCGGGTGGCGCTAGAATGGAAGGTCATCTCCATTTTGCAAAGATGACATATCACGGAATTGTTTCCTTTTAAATTAAATAATTCCCATACTTTAGAGGAACGAGTGCATGCCGCCTTGCACTACTTAGGACCATGTGATATTTCAGTTTTTCTTTTTTAATAAATGTGCAAAAATGTCAACAATTCTGTGTTTTTCTGTCAATATGGGGTGCTGTGTGTACAATAATGAGGAAAAAAATTAACTTAAATGATTTTAGCAAATGGCTGCAATATAACAAAGAGTGAAAACTTTAAGGGGGTCTGAATACTTTCCGTACCCACTGTATATATATTAGGGCTGCACGATTTGGGGAAAATGTCATATTGCGATTGAGTTTAATATTGCGATATAATAAACAAATGGTATCATGAGTCAACTTGATTGGTTATCAAGGAAAATGCACAAATAGATTACTGATAATGCTAAAATGTGTATTTCTCAACTCAAACATACAAACTAGCTACACAAACCACTATAAATGAACAGTGTTTTCAAATTAAAATAATTTCTTTACTAAATTAAATAATAACATCTTTGTAACAACAAGCTTGTTATTTTCTCAGTATTACATCTAAATAAAATGGAACAATAAATAAGAACATACACATTTTCATGAAAATAAGATTGTCCATACAAACAGGGACATTTAAGCAGGATGTAACAAACTTTGTATAAACTGTTTTGAAAAGGAAACTGGATATAAAAGTGTGGTTCACTCAATCAAACCACTAACACTGTTATTTTTTTTAGTTTTGTTTGTTTTTTTAAATGACAACTGGTATTTCCAAATCCTCTTTCTAAAAAGTCTTACTTATCGCTGGTATCTCTTGTCCAGTGTGTGGATCATTTTCTGAAATCTCACTTTTCTACTTTTCTCTGTGCTGTTCAGGTGCTGTTATAAATTTGTTGTGTTGCCACGTGATGTAGCAACTTTAATTTTGCACAGTACCTCTCTCTGCTCAGAGTCGGTTATCTTAAAGCCAAAATATTGCCATATAACCAGGGTTTTTCCTGGCTCAAAATGAGGCGGAGGTGGTACCATACTGATAAAAAAAAAGTGATGTTAAAAACACGTAAATGTTGGCTTTGCATTAATACACTCCTAATGACCTGGCAACTGAATACTAGTGTTTTGTCAGCTGTTTTTTTTTCTTGTCTTAATCCTGTGTCAAATGTCCTTTTTAGTTTTTATCATATTTAGTCAACCCTATCCTATTTCTATTTATTGTTTTAGTCGTTTTGTTTGACAAAGTCTGGACATTTATGTAGTTTTAGTCAATGTAGTTTTAGTCAATGAGAACTGTTGACATTTTAGTCATATTTTAGTAACATTTAGTCATATTGATATTTTAGTCACTGAACACTAAACATTTTAGCCATAAGAGTATTATTAAGCATTTCTCAATCTTGTCTATCCAAAATATATATATATATATATATATATATATATATATATATATATATTTGTTGTTGTTGTAATTTTAGTGTTATTTTTCACACAAGATTGATCTTATGATGATCTCATGATGATGATGTTGCGAGATGCAGACAGCGGTGGTGAGAGACGAGCGTCTCTGTGTTAGAGTGCACATCAGATGGAGGAATTTTAAATCTCTCCTGCTCAGATTGGGTCTCTTCCGTGACTGGTTGAAGCAGCTTTGACCGGACAGAGAATGACAGTTTTGGAGTTTGTGCTTATTTACATGTTATCCCGTATTATTTGAAGCTTAATTAAGGATGAAATAAAGATATATCGCCATGCTGTGAACTGTGTTTCTATCAGACACTCGAGCTGCAGTTCTCCTCTCATCTCACGTGTCATCATTATAGACTGGTCATCTTTTTATTAGCTGTGTAGAAAATGGGCCGTCACGTCCACACATGCACTTATTT
Source organism: Xyrauchen texanus (assembly GCF_025860055.1). Taxonomy (NCBI): domain Eukaryota; kingdom Metazoa; phylum Chordata; class Actinopteri; order Cypriniformes; family Catostomidae; genus Xyrauchen; species Xyrauchen texanus. The sequence goes on from NC_068278.1 coordinate 26,818,979, forward strand.
AATAAAATCGCAGCATTTTGCCATCATATAATCGCACAGGCTGACATCGCGATTGCGATATGATAAATCGTGTAGCATATATATATATATATATATATATATATATATATATATATATATATATATACACATACATACATACATACATACATACATACATACATACATACATACACACACACACACACACACACACACACATACAGACAGACAGGGTTGGGGAGTAACAGAATGTATTCCACTACAGTTACAATTTAAATCATTGGTCATTAGAATACAGTTACATTCATAAAGTATTTTGATTACTGAAAAGATTACTTTTCATTTTATTGTCATTTGTTTCATTTAATATTTAGTCCTTTCAGATAAAAAACATTTATACATATAAATTATGTGATCCAAAGTGCATTTGAACAGCCGTGAAACACTTTCCATATATGTGTTACACTCATATGAGCAGACAGAGAAGTAAGATTGAAGTTTGGAGCAGAAGAAATGGAAATAAACCTTGTGTAAATTGTCAGCTTTACACAAAGTTAAAATGCTATTTCTAGCCATTTTACATGCACGATCGTTTTTTTTTTTATCAAGATAATTCATGGTAGATCTTAATTTCTTTTTTCTAGTAAGACCTTTGATATTAGGGCAAAAATCATATTCTTGATAATACATTTTGTATTGTTCATCTAAAAATCCTCATAACAAAATCAATTTGATTAATCTTGTTTTAGAAACAACACTGCATAAGAAATTTAGGTTTTTCAGAGAATGTATTTTTAACATGTATATTTTGTCTTACTGTACTGCAGAGTTTTTATAGTGAAAACAAGTGAAAAAATCTACCAGTGCTGAAGAAGTAATCCAAAGTATTTAGATTACGTTACTGATTTTGTAATCTAATGGAATATATTACAAATTACATTTTACACCAATACATTTCAAAAGTAACCCTCCCAAACCTGTGTGTGTGTATATATACATATACACCTATACAGTGCATCCAGAAAGTATTCACAGCGCTTCACTTTTTCCACATTTTGTTATGTTACAGTCTTATTGCTAGACAGGTGTGTGTGCCTTTCCATATCATGTCCAATCAACTGAATTTACCACAGGTGGACTCCAATCAAGTTGTAGAAACATCTCAAGGATGATCAGTGGAAACAGGATGCACCTGAGCTCAATTATGAGTGTCATGGCAAAGGCTGTGAATACTTATGTACATGTGATTTCTCTCGTTTGTTATTTTTAATAAATTTGCAAAGATTTCAAACAAACTTTTTCACATTGTCATTATGGGTATTGCTTGTAGGATTTTGAGGAAAATAATTAATTTAATCCATTTTGGAATAAGCCTGTAACATAAAAAAAAGTACTTTTTGTAATGTGCTGTGAATACTTTCCGTATGCTGTGTGTGTATGTATATGTATTTATGTATGTTTTAAATTATCGATAGCAATTTATCCTGGTTTCTGTCTAGTCATCCCTTTTTAGTAATTTGTTTGCACAAAGAAATTGTAAATACATTAGGGTGACACCTTTTTTGATCTAGGCTAAAAGAATATGTGATTCAGTGGAAGAAATAGCCTATGAGCTCTTCACTCAAAGAAAATGCTGAGGGTTGGGGTTTGTGATATCCACATATTTGCATATGATACAAGTTTTATTGATATTTGACTTTTTTATCATTAGACAAGACATTTAAAATTTTAAGAGTTACTGTTGAGGAGAGCGACATCATGAGCTTATGCACGTCAGTTACGGCTCTGATGTGCAGGACTGTTTAAATTAGAGATGCACCGATTGCAATTTTCTTGGCCGATTCCGATTTTTTTGTAAGTGTGACCTGCCGATACCGATTTTTTTTCTAAGAACTATTATTGACCGCATATACAAACAAAATCTACCGTTCTTCAATGCAACATTTTAATTTCATAATAAAATAAATGATTAAACATTACAATTTCCCCCAAACTGCACTAAGTTACAGGATCTTCTCTCACTTAAACAACTCTCAAAAGTGCTCTGTGACTGGAAAGAGGTAGAAATAACAATTAACTGCAAATGAATTGCTTTATATAGCAGATGTCTTTTTCCACTATTTTTATAAATGGACCTTTTTCCCTTTATTACTCGTCTAACAAAACAATTCCAAAGATCTGAAAAACTGAAGTGTCCAATACGCTCAGCTTACGTTAGATGTCCAAATATCCAGTTGCCAGATCTTGAATGAAACGCATCCTACTCACACAATCGACACACCATACACATTACAAATCATTTATGACCACAATCTGGCAACCTACAACCCATTTGCGCTGTTGATATCTGCGCAGGCAGTAGACGTGGGATGTTAAATCAAGCATCACTGGTAGATGGGAGGAGAAGAATCAGCTGGTGCTCCGGTGAAAAAAACAAAATATACATGTACATTTAACAACAGCTGGATGGAAGAATTTAATTTCATATCCCGAAGCCATATCGACAATGCCCACGCCTTTTACAATGTGTGTCGCACTGATTTTAATATCGGACATGGTGGGAAAAATTACGTTAAATCACAACGGCACAATTTGTATGTATTTAGCCTGCCTCTGCCATCCAGCACCCCACTACCCCTCTCCCGGATTTGTGTACCCAAATGTTGACAGATAACAGGCTGCGTGTGTGACATGACACGAGATTAAACAACTCTGGCATCGTGACGTCGGAAAAGTACCTCCTACTCTGTATCGAGGAAATGTATCAGATTTCTGAAGCCTCTGTCCTCAACTATGGAGAACAGCTGGTCATCCAGGACCATGAATTCCATAATTTTCCTCGTAATTGCTTTGGTCTTTTCGCTGCTCATTCCAAGGAAAGATAGGAGAGGCTGCTGACTTGTGGCTGGCTGTGGCTTGCTCTGGCTAGCTTTAGCCGCTTTCCCTTTTTTTTAAAATGGGCATTTTCAGCTGGGTGATGGTGTTTTAAATGTCTAATTATGTTGTTTGTTCCGAAATTTATTGTGGTGGTTCCCCCACGGTTTACTTTGGCCTTACAATTATTACACATTTCGAACTTTATGTATTCTTCACTCACAGTGAAGATCTTCCACGCCAAGCATGCAGAAAATTGGCTAATTCCGGTCCCTGGCCGGTCAATCGGTGCATCTCTAGTTTAAATGAGACGTTAATACGTACTAGTCCAATATTCTGTAATCACAATGGCACGTAACAACTAAACAAACTTTGATTGGTCATTTATATGTCTCAAAACTGCCCTGTCATGTGCAAGCAGGTGATTCAAGGTGCCCTCGCAGCTTAAGAATCAATTCAGCTGAACAGGAAAATGTATGGCTGGTAATTTAAAAATACTGAATATCGGTCAATTTATCGGCCTTGTGTGATTCTGCTCCCTTGTGATAGACAATAAATAATAGGCACGATCATTGGCTGTTTTTTAAACAATCAGCCATTGTCCGAAACTGATGTTTGGTCTGCCTTGGTCCATCTCTAATTTAGATGGTTAGTGTTGCTGCTGGGCAGTGGTATACCTCACTTTGAAGACTATTGCAGTTTTGGATTTAAGTGTCATTTGTTGAGACGTTCAACAACAAGTAACGAATGAGGTTAGTGTGCAAGGGAATGTGTTTTGATGGTTGGCCAGCTAGGACACTCCCTCTGGGAGAAATTGCCATTTCTCTCTGATCTAGGGTTATCCTCTCCTACCCAAATCAAATCTTGACCATCAGGACAAGGATCAGGACTTTTCATTTGGACTGAAACATATTTTGAGGAGATATGACGTATGAATTAGCTAATGGCTTGAATGGATGCAATAAGATGTAGTGAAAGGTTTTGAATCTGATGAAAGAGTGGAAAGAGGGACAAAAGGGTCTGAAAGTGAACTATGGACATATCAAACAAGGGGTCTAATTTATCTCCTGATTAGGCGGTGTTCTTTCTCATGCTCTAACAGATTTAAACCATTTGGACAGGTGCATGGAAAATCCCATTTGCGCACACTGAACTGAAGTGCACTCAGCCAGCTTCAGTCATCAAGATTCCTGCTGACTGATTTGGCTTTGCAAACAGACTCTCGTGCTGGTAGATGGGACAGAGGTCTTTGAGCATGTCCTGTCATATGTACTGTAAAATACAAAAAAATGCCCTTGACTTAATATAAAAAGTTCTTGACACACAAAATATTTTGGCAATATACAGAAAATGTTGGCCTTTTCTTGCTAATATTTTAATGATATAGAAATGCATTTACCTGTTAGGAAAATCAAGCATTTGTTCTGATGAGAATGCATTTATGTGGATGGAAGAATACAAAATGGTGTTTGTGAGGTAAAAATTGTCGTATAGTTTAAGTCTTTATTCAGATCAGTGGTCAGAAGCTTAGTGTAGCTTTTGAGAGCAACTTCTGTGGTTGCATTTTATGTCTTCTGTCCTGGTGTTGGTTATCAAGAAAGATGATCACTGTCCAGATGCAGATACCAGCACCAGCAGAGGTCAACAGGTGTGTTTTCAATGGACATTACATTAAGAGACAGCAATGAGTCAGCAAATGCACTCATCTCTGTTTGCCTTAGATTAAACAGTAATGCATTATTCTGATTCTTCTGTTCATCTGAGAAACATGTAAATGAGCCATCATTTTTGTTTCTGTATTATTCAGTCTCTTAGTTAATTTATGACGTAGACTGTGCAATTTTAAATGCAGTAATTCATGGTGCCATCTGGCACAGTGAGCTAACTGAGCCAGTATCTACAATAGTGTCTTTCACTCCGACTCTTCAGATCTTGCAGATAGGTGGAGGGTCCTGCCAACAGCAGAAAGGTTGTGCCGTGGAGCATTTGTCATTCTTGGAAAGAAAAAACACAGATGTTTTCTTTGATGTGCTCTGTGTTGACATATTGTCATCATTACAAATCTCACAGAATTGATAATATTATAAACTCCTTTTGTTGGTTTTAGTAAGCCAATATTTTTAAAGCTGTGAAATTAAAATGAGAATATTTGTTAAATTTATATAAAAATGCACATTAAAATGGTAAAATGAGCATTTAAATTTTGGATGTGCCAAGCATTTACGATGACTTGCTGACACGTTGTGACTGATTGTATTCTTGGGCTAAAACGAACCCAGTGCAACTAATAAAACTGTGTCTCGAGATGCATTTTAAAGGTTGAATTTCCTTTTTAAAATTGCATTAGATATATATTAAATATAATTAGTCGCCTTCAGAATGAACGGCCCCTTAGAAGAAGGTCTTTGTCTGTTATGTTTGACTATGCCTTGGCTTGCTCTTGTAAGTGTCTCGCTGAATAAGCATTCGGTACGTACATGCGTTTGTTTTATTAAAACACTGTGGTAAAGCCGGTACTGTGAAGCTTTGATCCATGGTAGTATTATGGCACCGGTATAGGCTAATATGCAACACTAAAGGAAGCGGAGTTAACATAGATGTGTCTTGAAGCATTTCTTTATGCATTTTACTTTTTACTTAAGATTTGAGAATATGAACTGACTCCAGCTTTTTACTCCCTTTTGTTAACAGTTGGATATGGTCTTTGCAATAACTGGACATCCCTAGTACTTTTTTCTGGAAAACTAAAAAAAATATACATAGCGATCCTGTGAAATAAAGCAAATTTCGTCAAAAGAAATGGCTGCCAATTGTTAGCACAGATCTTTTAAAACTTGCTCAGTCATGGAAAGAGTTTGTACCGAAGCCTCCAGAATCTTTGGCTCTTGACAATGTTCTGATGTTTTTTTTTCCCCTCTTTGTTTTTCTCTTGCCCTTCCTAAGGTGGTCTGGCAGCAAAGTCATGTTGAGCCCGTGATTGGGCAGCAGTGCTCCAGGCCCAGTCTGAGCCTCCGGCCCCCCACCAGACCGCTCTACAGCATGTCTAGTTCAGGCTTCACCCCTAGCCAGGGGTCCTTCAGCAGCGAGCAGAGCCGTTACCCACCACACTCAGTGCAGTACACCTTCAGCTCCACACGCCACTCGTCGGTCAGTACCACCTGCACATCCAAATAAAACCTATAACCACATGCATCTGATCTGTTATGTTGTATTGTTTTTTGCTGCAGAGCTCTGCACCACACATGTCTTGCTTGACCAGTTGTCAAGTAGTGAAATATTTCAAACCGAAGTAAAGATATCCCTGCAAGTAAAAATGTAAGGTACAATGTGGGAAAAAGGCACTTTTTATTATATTTTCTCACAAAATGGCTCAATAATGTCTAAAGGTTGATTTTGAGGGTATTTAATCTAACATTTAATAATTTTTAAGATGGGGATGCACGAAATGTTTTTTTTATTTTTATATATGAGAGATTTTCGGCGATAATTTGTTTTGGTTTATTTGCTTGCGGCTGAGAATCTGTGACTGCCTGCGGCTTCTTTCCTTCAGGTAGAGACTCGGGCAGTAGAAAGCGACAGTGCGCTTATATTCGTTACATGCTTTTTATCACCTAATTTTTGTTTAATGCATTATTATAGCTATTAGAAGTACATTATTCTCTCTCTGTTAGCGAGTCATCAGGATTACCATAAACACTCATTTAAATGAGCACTGTAAAATTTCTGCAAATATTTTTTCATTTATTTCTCATTCAAATAAGCATACATCTGTAATATGGGCACATTTCTGTTAGGGATGCTCCAATCAGGATTTTACAACGTATACCAATAACCTATCTACTTGTTACCTGATCGGCTGATACAGATCCCGATACCAATAATTTCACCTTTTATCAAGACCTTTGTCATAACTGGCTATATATAAGCTTTCTGCACACTGTTAATATTAATTTAATTTTACTCTTCCCAGTAATATCAATTTGCCTAATTTTTGCTGAAAGGCTTATTAAAAAGCTTAAATAAAAAAAAACTTTAAATCAAGTATAGGCAAATAAAATATTCTCTATATTAAGATAGATAATAAAATGAAGCTTGGTGTTAAACTGAAGACAAACTGATAACCCATAGGTGCTATTAAACTTAATGTGAAATGTTTTTGGTTACTGATTTGTCGTCATTATTTCATAAATTATTATTCCTTTGCACTGACAAGAAAAGGCCATCCCTCAAAACTCCGTGCTCTAACAAAAAGGAGACTTGTGAGAGAAGTCACAGAGAGGCCAACAATCACTTTGAAGGAGCTACAGAGTTCAGTGGCTGGGAGTGAATTAATAGTGCACCAGTCAACCACATCAAGAGCACTGCTTATCGCTGGCCTGTATGGGAGGGTGGCAAGAAAGAAGCCGTTTCTCAAAAAGTACCATCTGAAAGCACATCTGGAGTTTGCCAGAAAGCATGTGAGTGACCCAGCTGCGATGTGGGAGAAGGTTTTGTGGTCAGATGAGAACAAGATGGAGCTTTTTGGCCAAATCTCAAAGTGCTATGTGTGGCGCAAACCTAACACTTCCTATGCCACAAGACACACCATCCCTACAGTGAAGTATAGTGGTGGCAGCATCGTGTGTGGGGGATGCTTCTCATTAGCTGGGACTGGGTGTCTTGTTAGAATTGAAGGAAGCGGAATGGATAGAGCTAAATATAGGGAAATATTGCAAAAGAACCTCCTTCAGTCTGCTAAACAACTGAAGCTTGTGAGGAAATTCACCATTCAGCAGGACAATGATCCCAAGCACAAGGCCAAAGCAACATTTGGAGTGGCTCAAGGACAAAAAGTGAAATGTCTTACAGTGGCCCAGTCAAAGTCCTGATCTCAATCCTATCGAGAATCTGTACCACAAGCATCACCCAACCAACCTGAACAACCTGGAGAAAATCTGCTGAGAAGAATGGGCCAAAATCATTTTGTCACTGTGTGCAAAGCTGGTACATATGTACCGCAAAATACTTAAAGCAGTTATTGCAGCAAAAGGTGGCTTGACCAAATATTAATGTGTGGGGGTTGAATACTTATACAAGCAAGCTATTTCAGTTTTTTTTCTATAAATCATATTTCCCAACAAAAACAATTCACCTTACAGTAATTGATTTTGAGTGTCGGTGTTTTAAAATAAAATATAAATTAGAATGAAATTTCAGTGTACCATTTGTAATTCAGTAATATGAGAGAATTGGTCAGGGGTCTGAATACTTTTGCAAGGCACTGTATGTAGCTAATGAGAATCCCTGAAATTATCAAAAGTTTTTCACTAACTTTCCAATAAGTAAAAGTAAAAGGTATTTAGAGAAAAATCCCCCTTTTTGCAAGACCTAAAGGCCCCCCATATAAAGACCATTTCATAAAGTGGGGGAAATAGATTTGTTATGAAGAATGTTCCAAGTGGGCTTACATTGACTGATCCAATCACAATGGAGATTTGTTTGTTTATAGAATACTTAAGATGTTATGAAATGCCAAATGTGATTTAAATTAACAGCACATCGTGCACACTTGTTTGTTTTGAATAAGCATTATCTTACTGTATATTGTTACTAAACAAATAAGCATCTTGCTGTCATAAATGTATTTGCGTAAGTTGACGTTTTGTCCTATAATTATTGCCCCTATATCTTCTAGGTCCACTCAACCCTAACCCCTTTTACACAAAATATGTTGCCTCATCAATACTCAATAAAATGAAATGTATTTTTTTTTTTTCTTGCTTGATACACTTTGTAATCAGAAAGAAAAAAAAGAAATAAATATATATATATATATATTTCCTTAAGGGGTTCCTTTAGGCCCATTGTACACTAAAGGGGGTCGCACACCGAACGAGAAGCGCCGCGTCGTGCAGCGCCATGTCTTTAAAATTCGAACACGTTATTCTCTATGAGTGTACACACCGGCGGCGCCATTCGGCGTCTGTCCACGGCGCCCAGCTACGGCTCAGGACCTTGTTCAAAACCCTGCCGCGCCACAGAGCGTCATTTACATAGTTGTATATTAAATTTACATTTATTTGTCTCAAATCGTCATTAATGTACATACTGAATTCACCCTGTGCTGCAATATATATTTAGTTTAACATTCCTAATTTAACAGCTTGAATAATGTCATATTGGAAATACAACGGATAACGTTACAACAAAATAACAGACTTAACAACGTGATAGACACTTTTACTTGATTAACGTTCAAACATCAGCTATTATTCAGTTAACATAAAAAATAAATAATACATCAAGTTAAAACTCACCCATCGTGCAGCTCTTCTAGACTTCTACCAGGAGTTGATTCAAAATTGAGCTCGCGTGAATAGAATGTGCGTGTCCGGTGTGCGATACCTGTGAGTTGTTCTAGACGTGGCGCGACGCTGCGCTGCGCTTCTCATTCGGTGTGCGACCCCCTTAAGGCTCAGGGAGAATGGACACAATTGGAGTTAAAATGTCCCTGTAAAGTCCCTCTAAATGGCTAAAAAGAACTACAGTTCCATATGAGCGAAAATGATGAAAAGAACTAGTTCTAGATAAAAGTACCTAAAATGGGCTTTAGTCCATGCAGTTGGAAAGGGCCTAAAGGTTTAGGGCTGTTTTACATGAGCTTTGGCTATATCTGAAAATGTAGGCTGCTGCCTAATCAGTTAATGGTTTATACAACAGCGTTTTTGGATGAATGGAACTCTAAAGGAAACTGAGCAGTTTAAACAGTTTAAACTGAACGGTTTAAAAACTTATTTCATCCTACCTCCTTATACAGTTCCCTGAAGGCAGCATTTTCCCGTTTTCTGTCTTCAGGTTACAGTTTAAACTGGATGCAAGTGCTGTGTGTGCTGCAGCCGTGAGAGATGAGACGAGTGGTCAGACTATCTGGCAGCATGTGCTGATTTTAGTGGACAGCATTTAGACAGTACTATAAACCTTTTTATCTACACATCTTTTACAATAAATGCTTTTATGACTCAACATAAATTACTGTAATAAAAAACTCATCCATTGTAACATGCACACAATACTTCTTTCATGTAAACTAGATTTCATGATGGTTGAGTGTATAATAGTTCAATTACCCACTGATTATTTATATCTGTCATCCCAGGAAAAATTAGATGTAGTAATCCAGAAATCACTTTATATTCTGTACAGTCACACAGTACTAACAGTGCAGATGCGATGAAAGCTCAAAGCATGTATTCAGTTGAGGACACACACAGACGTGAAACAGGATATCCTCTTTGGATACTTTGTTGGTTTTCTTTTATTTCTGTTAAGGGAATTGTAAAATCCTCTGAGTAGCATGCCAGCAGCTAGTTGTTCACAAATGGAGATTGCGAACTCCTCCTTTCTCAATGTCTTTTGCTCTTAGGTTTTTTTTTTTTAACAATCACAAGGTGCAGCACCTCCCACAGTCTCCAACATTTCATATCTGCCCCTAAATTACCTACTCCAGAGTAGGAGCCAAAAATGGCTCCAAGAAACTATAGTACCTTAGGTGCGAAAGCGATGAAAAGTTCTAGTCCTGGGGGAAAGTACCTAAAAAGGGCTTTAGTACCTGCAGTGGGAAAGGGTCCTACTTCAGGGTAAGTACTTCTACCCCAGAAGAGGGACTGTGGGCGATGCTGCAACCTGTTATTGATCAAACACATATGACGCACAAAGCAATGAGAAATGCAATTAGCTGGCACCCGCCATGAGTAAACAAACTTGTAGATGCTAGTCTGCTATTTAGATTACTGTGCTAATTTTTCACTTCCCTTAACAGAAATATCATAAAACCAACAAAGTAGTGGCTATGGAAGCTCCGTGAATACTTTACAGGTGCACTGTATAGAGCTGAGATATTCTTTTAAAAAGCTTAATTTGTGTTGGGCAGAAGAAAAAAATGTCATACACATCTGGGATGTATGAGGTTGAGTTAATGATGAGAATTTTAATTTTTGGGTAAACTGTCCCTTAAACCTGCTAGCTTTATGTGTGGAGCACAGATTCTGAACCAATATTGGTGTTACATGCGTGGAGAGGCAAAAAAAAGCAGATGGTAAGAGAGAGAAAGATTTACCTCCCCTCTCTCAACAGTCAGACTCTCAGACCTAACCTACTTACATTTTTATCTCTGTACTACTAGTGCTGTGTCATGGGGCATTCACGCTTAAAGCTGTTGGTCATAGTGGGCATTCCTACTCCTTTAAAATGCAGACAATTCCTTTATTCCTATCATTTATTACATGTCTCAGTCCACATGCAGAGATAACTCATATAGAACTATGAAAATGCTCTCAGTATCATTATATACAGTAACTTGCCTGTACTCTACTTTAGTATCTTACGAGAGACTGATCATGTGTGCTCTAATACCTATTGTTTAGCACACATCGCTGCTCAGTTTCATAAAGTTAAACTTTTCTTAGTTTGTCTTATCGCTGGACACCTCCACATCACATCGCCAGTGGTCGGCTGTCTCTCATGTTGTCAGAAACAACCAACTCTCATTGCAAATGAAAGACTTCCACTCGCTTTGTTGCTGAAATTGCCAAATGAGTGAATGCCCCTTATGGCATGTTTTCCATTTTCTTAACTCCTAAACATCCCCTCTGTCTGAGATTAAAGGACTTCAATGTTTTAAAGAAATTTGGTCATCACTGTAGTACATTCCCCAGAGCTAGAGTAGCAGAAATAAACAGACCCCAGCATGTTCGCTCTCTCTCTCTCTCTCTCCAATTCAAATTAGCTTTATTGGCATGACTTGTGCAGTATTGCCAAGCTGCTACATATTTTGCTGCTGTTGTGATCAAGCTGTAGTTTTCTCCCAAAATATGTTTTAATTTTTCAGGTTTTGGTTATGCCATAAAATTTGGTGCTATTTGTTGTAATTGTGTAAAGTAGACAGATCAGATGTTGTGATAGTGATCACAGTGCAGCAGGAAGTGTACTTCTGTCTCCACCTCCCTCTGAGAGCACATTGAACACAGTATCTGCTCTCGCGGCTGCCATCTCTGTCTGTGCCGTCCTCCTCTCTATAGCCAGACAGTGATCACTCAGTCTGTATTTGCGTAATGTCTTTCTCACTTTGTTCTTTCACACAGCTCAGGTATTCTGCTGGTTTGTAATCTCTTTTCTGGTGTAAATGGAGTTCCATCTTCTTTTGGTATTTAGTGGCATCACTCTCTCTCGCTCATATCCTCTGCACACACTTTTATTCACATTACTCAATTATTTACATATTTCCTGTTTGCAGCCATGGACATTGCCTTGTTTGTTCTGGGTCTGTTTGCATTTTATAAGCATATCTAGCTCAGATGGTTCTAATGAGTGAATCGCTTCTAGAGGATATCTGATGGCTGTCTATTTCAGCGAGGTGACCTCACACCAGCAGATCTTGCAGTAATGCTGCTGTACCACAGCCAGCTTAGACAACTGTGACATTGTCGTCACCATTTATTTAGCAGTACCAACCAGTGCCTTGTAACAGTACCGGTTTTATAAAATAAAAAATTTGGTGAGATGTTCATTCACTAAGGGATTTGAAATGGCTTAAATGCTCATTTGGAACCTCCTCAAAGTGAAGGTGAACAGGTCTAAAATCAAAGTGGTGGTCTGTAAAATGTGAATCAGAATTTGAGGTGATGTCAGTTATTTTACCTTCATCAGATTCCTGAATTTGAGCCATGAAGGGCAAGTGTATTAGCTGAATTTGATTTGGGATTTCTTTGCAAAGGAAGCTTGACAAGATAACTGATCATTTGCTGTTCACTGCCTCAAGTTTTTGAGCTGTGCAGTGTCACTAATACGTATTACCTATAATTAGAGCCACTGATTTATTATAATCATAACTATGATTCAAATATTACAGTGAATAGTTTATCCAATGTTTTTTTTTCTTCAGTATATTTAGCTTTAATTGTTTTAGCACTTTGACTTTAAATGGGATGAATTTAGAATTTAATTTTTAACTTCTCTAAGAGGGATTTAGTGTGCTGTGCTGACAGTGTTCTAATAGTCTATTAGTAACAGTAGACATTCAATGCACTCAAACTCTCATGAAGAAGTTGTCACCAAATTCATCCACTTAAAAGCACTAGCCGGAACAATCAAAGCACATCTTTCATAACTGCTGTAAGCAGTGTTACTGTTATAGTGCATAATCTATAGGTTTTATAGGAAGGACTATTTTCATTCTCTTTCGTGCATCTCTCCTTCGCACTCACATATATTCACCCTTACTCACTCTTATTTCCCATGTCTTCAAAGCATGTGAGCCCTCATCCATGGGGCCCTTGTGTTTTTGTTTTGGTCTTTGTGTCCTATCTGATGTACATGTCTGTGTTTAGGAGTACATGGTTCAAGACTACCGAACCCCCCTGCAGGACCAGCAGCGCCGCAGACCCTCACTACTATCAGAATTCCACCCTGGGGCTGAGAGGTGACGCACCCCCTCTCATCTCTGCCTTTAGACATTGTTCTATGCTCCTCATCTTATTTTGCCATATTAAAGACAACATGAGAACAAATTGCCTCTTATTCTTAAAAAAAATTACATTATCTTAAACAACTGTTCTGTTCTACTGACTTTACCATAGATTTGTGTGCGGTAGGGAGGGACACAAATAGGAGAGTACTCTGAAATTTACTGCAATGAATGATTAGGATAACAAATGAAAACACATTTGATTTTTGGTTTACAACTTCATTAACAACTATACACAAATGTGCAAAAATGGGGCCTCCTATCTCATTTTGCAATTTGTTATGGTGACATTATGGGTGGTACCGCTTTGTCCAATAATTGAAAAATTATTAATCAATAATACCACAGCCTAAAATGTTTAACAACCATTTGATCTAATCATATCCTGATGGATAAAATCAAGTGTCTTCATACATTATTTCCTGCTTCCAAGAAATAATGTATTTCAAGAAATCTTTTTTCACTCTGAAATGTCACATTACATTAATTCAATTATTTGTTAATTCTGTTTCATGTTGTTGTTTTAGGCCACGCTGAAGTTGAAGTTTTAGGCCACGTCCACACTAATACTTTATCGTATAAAAAAATGCACCTTTTCTCTTCATTTTTACCTCACGTCCACACTAAGAAAACTCTCTCCCATGTGGATAAATTGAAAATGCCATTGTAGTGTGGGAAGGGGAAACGGAAATATCTGAAAACGATTACATATTTGTCATGCGTCATGTGATGCAGATCCATTGATTCATTCAACTCAAACAATCAAGATGGTGGCCCATGTCGAATAGGCATTGTTGTGCCTGTTATTCACTTTGAGAGCATTGTAAAAGATAAATGTGACTTTGTACAACCTTCACATTGGATTCCTTCAAAGGTGAGGGTAAGTTTACTCGGAATTGCTGTTCAATGATGGACCATGAGGACAATTGCTTTTCAGGTCATACATGGATCGATGATTTTTCGCATGTGCAGTAAGGGGATTTAAGAATTTTCATGTTTTTATTTGGATGAGAAACTTTTGAAAAATGCCTGAAAACGGCAGTGTGGACAGCGTTACAAAAATGCTGATTTCAAATGTATATGGATTAATGTGAATTTAGCCTTAATGTTCTTTACTGATGCATTTGATATCTAAAAATTGTAGTGTAATTAACATGTCTTTGGTCTCATGCAGGCCACCAGAGCGCAGGCTCGGCTATGAGCAGCAGTTTCATGCTATCACAGGTCATCAGGAGCATGAGTCTCTGGAGGCCAAGCGTCCCCGCATCGAGAACGTATCTGAAACACACTTTTCACGATCTCAACCACCTGGTGTTGTGCTGCCCCCTCATCACACCATACAGGATGGCATCAGGGCCACCGGAGAGATCAAGAAGGTGGTAAACACGCACACTTGCAAACACACATACTTGCATAAAATGAATACCTGTAAGAAAAGTTCAAGCATCACTACATTACATGAAACAAACAGATCAGATTGTTGCCTGTTATGGATGTTATGTTTTAATTTTTGGGTCGCAATTTTGGATCTAGTTGTTTACAAATCTCATTACACATTATCTCTCCTGTACTTTCGCTGTCTCTGGAGCAGGAAACCCAGTTTGGTGTGAAGGTGGAGGCCTCATCTCCTGGTGGAGTTGCTCAGGTGGGCGAGGATCCAGACGCATCACCCTCCAAACTCTCCAAGGAGGAGTTGATTCAGAGCATGGACCGGGTCGATCGTGAGATCGCCAAAGTTGAGCAGCAGATTTTCAAACTAAAAAAGAAACAGGTGTGTAGCCTTAAAAAAAAAATAAACACTAGCATATGAGAAAAACAGAGCTAGAAAATGTACTTAAAGGGTTTAAAAGCTCAAGCATTCTGCATTTCAGTTCTCTGCTATTGTTTGTATTTCGTAAATAAAGAGCTTATTGTCGTTTTGACCTTTTTTAACAGGCTCTTGTGTGACCTTATGGCAATATTTGTTTGTATATATCCCTGTTTATTGGAAAACCTATTTCTCTCACTCTGTACATGCTAGGGTTCAACCCAATGTCACAGTATAGCTTCCTTACACTAGCTCTAACAGCAGATTGGGTTTTTGTCCAATCAGATCTTTTCTTCATTACTAAGCCTTGTGGGAAATGTGCCCTCCTGAGAAGAGGCTTGTCTCGACTCCCTTGCCTGTGCCAGCTTTTCTTGCTTTATTTGAAGGCCATGCCAAATCCTTCAGGAATGCATCATGATAATCCCAAAAGCTGCAAGAGTACATGCACAAATTCCTCTCTCCGGCTGCAATCTCTGTTTTCTAAAATATCTGATTGGCATGATACTAACCTGCTGGTAAAATGTACTTTCTGTCATCTTTTGGATCTTTTGATCTTTTAACCTGTTTTTCATTCGAAAAATCAGCAGCATTTAAAGAGAGCATTATGATTTTTAGAGAGTAAATTCACATGAGAAATTATGTTGAGGATGTGTAATATTAGACCTCACTGCTGCACGTATTTATCTTGTCCCAGACCATTTGAGCTACTAATATGTTGTGCTATTAGTTTTCTTACCATTCACCTGGTGGGCAACAGCACAGTAGAATAATAATAAAAAATTATATATTTTGTGTATGCATACTTGTTTAGGCTTCAAGTTTAATTTGCATTATCATTTTGTCTCTTAGCAACAACTGGAGGAGGAAGCGGCAAAGCCATTAGAGCCGGAAAAGCCTGTGACTCCACCTCCGGTTGAACACAAACATCGCAGCATCGTTCAGATTATTTACGACGAGAACCGGGTACATGCACAATTTATACATGAACACAAATCTTTCATAAAGCAGTCCTTTCTACAAAATTCCAACCCGGAAAATTCGTCAAATTTTATTTATAAAGCACATTTAAAATAACAAAACAGAAGTTGATTCAAGTGTTTTACAATCATTAAAGTATAATAATAAGGACAAATATAAAAACAATGTGTAAATCAAAATAAAACACTGACAGAAAAAATACGGTTTAATTTCAAACTGTATAAAAGCTAAATAGTAAAGATAAGATTTAAGGTAAGACTTAAAAATGGCTTGAGAAGGAGTGGACCTCACGAGAAAGGGGACACTGTTCCAAAGTTTAAAAAGGCCCAATCACAATTCGACTTAAAACAGGGGATATACAAAAGAAGTTGATGACAGGATTGAGCCTTTTGGGGAGGAGAGTAGGTGGAGAAGGTCTCTAGCGTATTGAGGTGCAAGATCGAAAAAGCACTTGTGAACATAGAGAAGAATGTTTAAATCAGTACTGCAATTAATAGGTAACCAGTACATTGGAAATATGATACCTATTTTTCAACACTGTTAAAAATCTAGCTCTAGCATTTTGAAGAATATGTAAATGCGATAAGTCAGATTGAGACGGGGCAACATACAGAGATGTGCAGGGCTCATGTGCGTGCGTGCGTGCGTGCGCGCACGCGAACAACAGAGCAATGCTTATTCACTGAAGTACGCTGCACGTTCAGACTATATATTTACTTAGTAAACTCATCCCTTGCTAGTCACAAAACTATTGTATTGAGGACTATTGTAATGTATGACTTAATATTTCCTTTTTAAAAATGTATATGAAGGTTGATTTCACAAAGTGATTTGGTCACAGTGAAGGTCGGGTAGTTGAGAGAGTGGTTTCATCCTGGTAAATTTAATCATGGTTTTACAACATAATATTGTTGTAACCATGTTTTTTGGCAGAAGCAATAATTTCAATGCAGTTAATCATGGTGATACTACAGTAATATGGTGTTAATATAGAAACCATGTTAAATCTTGTGGTAACTATAATTTTAACTACAAAATACCACAGTTATACTATGGTTACTGTAGTAAAATCATGGTTAATTTTTGTAAGGGAAGGTTTGGTTTAGGGGAAGGGCTTGGTGTAGAGTGTCTGTGGAACTTTTAATAAACACAATAAACATGCTGTAGTGATGCCACTATACTGTATTTTATTAGGGGTGCAAATAGTAACCGATCTGCTAGGGCTGCGCAATTATAGCAAAAATCATTATTGTCGATTATTGCCCTTGATATTGTAATTGCAATTATTAATGTTGATTTAAAATATTAAATTACCATGACGTCACAAATTAAGCAACCGTGTAGTTCTTCAGAGTAGTAGATTTCAAGCCCACATATATGATGGATATGAGCTGCGCTCCAGTTTCTTTTAAGCATTATATTGTATTGTATTTTATCTTGTAATAATGTTCACGTACAGTAAATAAAGCATATTCAATATTCAAACTTATTAACAGCTTATTTAAATTTACCAAGTTACTCTGTTCAGTAAGCCCTTTAGTGGCGGGACAGGGGACCATTAATCCTGTTAGATCTTCAATGGCGATCTTGTTCATTTAAGATCATTGTTAGATAATTTTTGGCACCAGTGGTTGCACTTTGAAAATTAAAAACAGTAATTTGC